>NC_051161.1:57756584-57816583 GCF_013339745.2 Dermacentor silvarum
ATCAGCCTGCGACGAAGATGCACCTTGGTGTTGCTTGTGCGATGGATCTCATAGTGCTACAGATAGTAACTGCCCTGCGCGAGGCCATGAGATTCAGGTGCTTGAGATCGCGGAGAAACGTCATTGTTCCCGTGCGGAAGCAATATCAGCAATAAAGGAGCGCGATGTTGGTTACGCAGCAGCTGCTTCCCGTCAGTCAACGTCTCTAGAAGCCACAGTTTCGGCCGCTGTAGCCGCAGCCATTGACAAGGCAATGCCAATAGTTATGGAGCGATAACACTTTTGCCGAAGGTATAACTGAGATGCTAACTGCCAAATTCAATAGCCTCCTCCAATTTCACTCTGCTGTTGCTGACCCCACTTCATGTAGTATTCCCGCGTGCTATTCAAACGAATCGAACTTTGACAATCAGGCAGAGGTTGAGTCTGATACCTCAGTGTGTTCTCCGGTCTCAGCAACTGCGGGACCTAGCCACTCATTTGGACACATGAGGCTTGGGACCATCAGCAATAGACGCAAGGGTTCCCCACTTTCTCCCACGGATACTCCTAATTCTAAGCTTAAAAAAGGAAAGTACAGTGATCACCACGAGCAGGATGCATTGCGTTCTGCCGTGGAATCGTCCCTTCTAGGATCGCCATAGCATCAGTTAAAGTTCTCCAATGGAATTGCCGCTCTATATCCTCAGGTTGCGTTGACCTTCTTTATTTAGTACACAAAATAATACCATATGTTATTTTACTTCAAGAATCATGGCTTTCGTCACATCAAATATGTACTAGTAATAATTTTTGAACATTTCGTTTAGATCGTCCAGGTAGGGGTGGTGGGCTGCTAATACTAGTTTCATCAAAAATGTATCATAAGGCAACCGTAACTTTGGAACATGTGTGTTCAGACTGCGAAATTTTAGGATTAGATTTTTAGCTGCCAGGTTGCGCTGTGTTTACAGTGGTTATTACGTAATTCCCGAACGGAGTCAAGAACACTGATCACCTGGACTCGCTGTTCCGAAACTGTTCAAATCCAACGCTCCTGGCAGGAGATTTTAATTCGCATCATACTTCTTGGGGAATTAAAACGGATGGTTGAGGAAAGAGGTTGTGGAATTGGGTGCATGACAACAATTTTCAATGTCACATTTCAGGGACAAATTACTTTTCGACGTGGGCGATTCTCTTCTGCATTAGATCTGACTTTCTCCTCTGCTAACATGTCTATTTCATCTTGGGACACCTTTGACAATGGAACAAGTAGTGATCACTTACCCATCACTTTTGAAATTATGGTTTCACGTCAGGCTCCTATTATACGGCAAAGACGACTCATTAATTATAAAACTTATAAATCAACTATAAATGCAGGCTTATCAGCGTTGAGTACTTATGATGAACAACGGAGGGCTGACTCAGTGGTATCGCTTTTAAACTCTTCTGCTCAGCCTGCTGAGTTTACGGTTATGTCTGGCAGCTCGCCGTCAAAGTCATCATGGTGGAACGATGCTTGCACACGGGATTATAGGCGAAGAAAAGCAGCGTGGAAAAGTCTCCAACATAATCATTCACCCAAAAATTGGATGGACTATAAATTCTATGTAGCTCTATTTAAACGAACTGTGGCGATAGCTAAAGATAAACAAAAAAATGCACTACATACATCTTTGTCAAAACCAGAAAGAAGATCGGCACTTTTTAGGTTCTTACGCAACAAAAAAGATGTTCAGCAGTCCGTATGATCATTTTCTGCTGTTCTATCCCTCAAAGAAGCGGCGGATTCGCTAAATGATATCGCGAAAGGGCTTGAAGCACGCTTTTCTTCGCTGTGTCCCAGTCCTAGAAGGTTCAAAATTTCGACATCTGAATTTGTAGAAATTACCATGACAGAATTATCCGATGTCATCTTAACTGCACATAAATCGGCTCCTGGACCAGACCGTATCACAATTACTATGATTAAATTATTATTTAGCTCTTTCCCAGACGAGCTCTTGAATATAGTTAACTGTTCACTACAATATACATGGATTCCGACCTCTTGGAAAATCGCAAAAATTGTGCTTTTGCTTAAAAAACAAAACCTCGGATATATCTTGGACAACATTCGGCCAATTGCACTTACATCGAATCCATTCAAAATTGTAGAAAAAGTAATTCATGTCCGGCTCAATGAATTTACTTCTCGTGGTATTCTGTGCTCGAGACAAATAGGATTTAGGCCTCAATGTTCCATTTGGTCAGCTCACGCTCATTTAGAAAGCCGCATTCGACTCGCAGGACAATCAGGAGATATATCAGCATTGGTAACTTTAGATATTGCAAAAGCATATGACAGTGTCGAACATGAAATTTTAATTTCTCGATTAGCTAGCTGTTCTGTTCCAGACTATTTAGTAGCCTGGATACAAGAGTTCCTTTCTGGTAGAGAATTTTTTTTGTTTGAAGGATGGGGTGACATCGGATACATATAAACAGACTAGAGGCGTACCACAGGGATCAGTTCTTTCGCCACTTTTGTTTAATATTTTGTTATCTTCTGTGTCAGTCCATCAGGATGTTCAACTCTATCTCTATGCTGATGACATTGCATTTTTCTCATCAGCAAGGGATATTAATACGTTATACCAAATATTGCAACCTTATTTGTCTGAACTCGAGCCCTAGCTGGCTGTACGGCCTGTCTTTTTCACTTAACGTAAAGAAATGCGCTCTACTGGTGTTTATATTGTCAAATCCTGTCTCTATTTCTCTTCATTATCGTAATCAGCCGATTCCGCAAGTTCCAACGTTGAAGTACTTAGGGATAACTTATGATGGTAAGCTAAACTGGCAGCAGCAAATAGAAGCGAATGCTGATAAAGGAGAACGTGCAATGGCATTGTTGCGTCGGTTCAGCAATAAAAACACAGGGATGTGTAGAACTACGTTGCTGATGATTTATAAGCTTTACGTCCGCCCCATTCTAGAACTTGGTTGTGTTCTTTTTTCAGGATGTGCAGCATACAAGCTAAAACCTTTAATTCTACTGGAAAGGCAAGCGCTGCGTCTCTGCCTCGGGCTGCCAAGTTTTGTGGCTAATAATGTGCTTTATCTGGAGTCTGGAATTATTCCGCTTGATTCCAGATTTAAGCAACTTACTGTCCTGACTTTCCTGAAGCTTTATGATACACTCCTCTCCAATTTGGAACCCGTTTTCATCAATTCACCAGAATCATTTTTCAGAACAGGATGGCGGCGTTACCGACAGCCACAGGTTATTTTTGTTCAATCGCTGTTATCAAAACTTCAAGTTAGTCTACCGCGCCTGATTTCTCCAAAATCTAATTCGTTCAGAGTAAAACTGACTTTTGATGATATTGTCACGTAGTAGTGACGGTAGAGAAAACAGTCACAAAACTGTGTATGACGAAACTGGTTGTTTATTGGGCGAACCTGTGCCCACAAAAGCAAGCTACACTCAAAGCAGAACGATAGCGGCGAACACAGTCGGCGATCGTCGAAAATCTGATCAGCGGCGAAACGCGTCGGCTTTTATACCTGAGCCATCGAAGGTTCCAGATTAATCCCTGATGCCCGCGTGTCTTCCAGAAAGTTCTAGACAATTCGCGTCGCTCATACAATCAGATTACATGGGCGTCGGTGACCACAGACGACGGATAGAAGCATTGATAACGTCCGAGAAGCTTCCAATGCAGGCGCGTCCTGCGCCGAGCGATAACGTTTAACATTTGTCAGCGAATGTTGAAAGCGGCCACCGGTGAAAGATAAACATGTGTACGTGTCAATACCCTCCCCTTAAAAAGCATCGTCCCGATGCTACAAACAAACACGAAAGCGAAAACAAAACCATGCGTAATAAACAAAATAACAAAAAACAATAACAAAGTAACAAAGTACCTAAGTTTGTCAGCGGGCGTAGAAAGGCTTAAGACGCACCACGTGGATGACTTCAGGTCGTGCCCGGCGCCGCTGTGATTGCGAAATGCCGTCTGGCACGACCTCATAGTCCAGTGCGCCAATACGTCGGGTGATCTTATATGGTCCGAAATAGCGACGTAACAGCTTCTCGCTAAGTCCTCGTCGGCGTATCGGAGTCCAGACCCAAACACGGTCACCGGGCTGGTATTCGACGTAGCGTCGTCGAAGGTTGTAGTGTCGGCTGTCGGTCCTCTGCTGGTTCTTGATGCGCAGTCGGGCGAGCTGTCGACCTTCTTCGGCACGCTGCAAATAGGTGGCAACGTCGAGATTTTCTTCGTCGGTGACGTCCGGTAGCATGGCGTCAAGCGTCGTTGCCGGGTTCCTTCCGTAGACCAGGTTGAACGGCGCCATGTGCGTCGTTTCTTGCACGGCCGTGTTGTATGCGAAGGTCACGTACGGAAGGATGGCATCCCACGTCTTGTGTTCGACGTCGACGTACATTGCCAGCATGTCGGCGATGGTCTTATTTAGGCGTTCGGTGAGGCCATTCGTCTGCGGGTGGTAGGCGGTGGTCCGGCGATGGCTTGTGTGGCTGTATCGCAGGATGGCTTGAGTTAGTTCTGCCGTAAAGGCAGTACCTCTGTCGGTGATGAGGACTTCTGGGGCACCGTGACGCAGGAGGATGTTCTCAACGAAGAATCGGGCTACCTCGGCAGCACTGCCTTTGGGCAAGGCTTTTGTTTCGGCGTAGCGGGTGAGGTAGTCCGTAGCTACGACGATCCATTTATTCCCGGACGTCGACGTCGGAAAAGGCCCCAGTAAGTCCATCCCAATCTGCTGGAACGGTCGGCGAGGTGGCTCGATCGGCTGTAGAAGTCCGGCTGGCCTTGTCGGCGGTGTTTTGCGTCGCTGACAGTCTCGGCATGTCCTTACGTAATGGGCGACGTCAGCAGAGAGGCGAGGCCAGTAGTATTTTTCTTGTATCCTCGCGAGCGTGCGGGAAAAACCGAGGTGTCCAGCCGTTGGGTCGTCATGGAGAGCTTGCAGAACCTCTGGACGCAATGCTGAGGGTACCACGAGGAGGTAGTTGGCTCGGAGAGGCGAGAAGTTCTTCTTTAGGAGAATGTCGTTTTGCAAGAAAAACGACGCCAATCCTCGCCTGAACACCTTCGGCACAATGACGGTCTTGCCTTCCAGGTAGTCTACAAGGCTCCTTAGTTCCGGGTCGGCTCGCTGTTGTTCGGCGAATTCGTCGGCACTGATTGGTCCCAAGAAAGTATCGTCATCCTGGTCGTCCTGTGGCGGCGGTTCGACGGGGGCGCGAGACAAGCAGTCGGCGTCGGAGTGCTTTCGCCCGGACTTGTAAACGACAGTGATGTCGAATTCTTGAAGTCTCAGACTCCATCGTGCGAGGCGACCTGAAGGATCCTTCAAGTTAGCTAGCCAACACAAGGCGTGGTGGTCGCTCACAACTTTAAAGGGCCTGCCATAGAGGTAGGGGCGAAACTTTGATGTAGCCCAGATGATGGCGAGGCACTCCTTTTCTGTTGTGGAATAATTTGCTTCCGCCTTCGATAGCGACCGGCTAGCGTAACTTACAACCCTTTCTAGTCCATCAGTCCTCTGCACAAGCACGGCGCCGAGTCCTACGCTGCTTGCGTCGGTGTGGACTTCGGTATCGGCGTTTTCGTCGAAATGCGCAAGTATTGGCGGCGATTGCAGGCGTCGCTTCAGTTCTTCAAATGCTTCGAGTTGCGGCGTCTCCCACTTGAACTCGACGTCAGCCTTCGTGAGATACGTCAGTGGCTCTGCGATCCGTGAAAAATCCTTGACGAAGCGCCTGTAATAGGCGCACAGTCCAAGAAATCTACGCACTGCCTTCTTGTCAGCGGGCAGAGGAAAGTTGGAGATGGCCGCAGTTTTCTGAGGGTCGGGGCGCACTCCAGACTTGTTGATGACGTGGCCCAAAAACAAGAGCTCCTCATATGCGAAGCGGCACTTTTCTGGCTTTAACGTGAGTCCGGAGGTTTTGATTGCTTGAAGAACTGTTTCAAGGCGCCGGAGGTGTTCCTCGAAGCTTGAGGCAAACACAACGACGTCGTCCAAATAGACGAGGCAAGTCTGCCACTTCAAGCCTGCCAGTACTGTATCCATGACGCGTTGGAAAGTCGCAGGTGCCGAGCAAAGACCAAACGGCATGACCTTGAACTCGAACAGTCCGTCTGGTGTTATAAAGGCCGTCTTCTCCCGGTCCCTCTCGTCGACTTCGATTTGCCAGTAGCCGGTTTTGAGGTCCATCGACGAAAAATACTTTGCGTTGTATAGTCGATCCAAGGCGTCGTCAATCCGTGGGAGGGGGTATACGTCCTTCTTCGTGATCTTGTTGAGGCGACGATAATCGACGCAGAAACGTAGGGTTCCATCCTTCTTCTTCACTAACACCACGGGGGACGCCCACGGACTCTTGGACTGCTGGATGATGTCGTCGCGTAGCATTTCGTCGACTTGGTGCCTTATGGCTTCACGTTCGCGCGCCGAAACTCGGTATGGGCTCTGACGCAGTGGGCGGACATTTTCGTCGGTGATGATGCGGTGCTTGGCGACAGGGGTTTGTCGAACTTTTGACGACGACGAGAAGCAGTCCTTGTATTGCAGGAGCAGAGCTTTTAGTTGTTCTTTCTTGTGCCTGGGAAGGTTCTGATTGACGTCGAAAGTTGGCTCAGGTATTATAGTCGTCGTTGCAGGTGCACTGGAATCCGTGAAGGCGAAAGCACTGCTGGCTTGTACTATTTCGTCGATGTAGGCGACCGTGGTGCCTTTGTTAATGTGCTTGTATTCAGGGCTGAAGTTCGTGAGCATCACCCTTGCTTTCCCTGAACGTAGCTTAGCTATGCCTCTTGCGACGCAAATTTCACGGTCGAGCAGTAGGTGATGATCGCCCTCGATGATGCCCTCCATGTCTGCAGGCACTTCGGTACCGACGGAAATCATTACGCTGGAGCGAGGCGGAACGGTGACTTGTTCTTCAAGCACATTCAAGGCATGGTAACTTATTCTTGTATCCGGTGGTAGCGCGTTGTGCGTTGAAAGCGTTATCGACTTGGATCTTAAGTCGATGACTGCACCGTATTGGTTTAGAAAGTCCATGCCTAGGATGACATCCCTGGAGCAGTGCTGCAGGATTACGAAGCTCGCCGGGTAAGTGCGGTTGTTTACCGTGACTCGGGCTGTGCAGATTCCAGCCGGCGTTATTAGGTGGCCTCCCGCTGTCCGGATATCGGGTCCTTGCCAGGCAGTCTTCACCTTCTTTAACTTGGCGGCGAACGCGCCACTGAAGACGGAATAGTCGACGCCAGTGTCGACGAGAGCGGTGACGTTATGACCATCGATGAGCACGCCTAAGTCGGTAGACCGTCGTCTAGCATTACGGTTAAGTCGTGGCGTCGGATCACGGCTGCGTCGGCTTGCTCCGCTGCTGCTACGTCGCGTCGGCCGGTCTTCTTGCGGCGGCGAAGTGCTGTCAAGGCTGTTGCTAGGCGGCGTGCTGATATCTCGTCGTGATGATTCGCGAATCGTCGTCGTCGTCGGCGGCGGCGGAGGATCTTCGGCATTGCGTCGTACAGCAACCGCACCTCCATCGGTTGCTGCCTTTAGTTTCCCGGGTAAGGGCTCGGAGATCGGCCCCGGGTGGGACCGGTATACTGACGGCGATGCGGCGAGATGTAGCGTCCCGGTGACGGCGAGCGTGAGGGTCGTCGTGGTTGCCACTGGGCTCCGGCGAGGTAGTCGGCGATGTCACGTGGTCGCTCGCCAAGCTGTGGACGCGGCGCGTTGACGGCGAACCCTCGTAGGCCCATCTCGCGGTATGGGCATCGGCGGTAGACATGGCCGGCTTCCCCGCAGTGATAGCAGAGCGGGCGGTGGTCAGGGGCGCGCCAAATGTCCGTCTTCCTCTGGTAGCTGCGCTGGGCGACGGGCGGGCGTGCTGGCGGCTGCGGCGGTGGACGACGGAACTGCGGCGTTACGGGGCCCTGGCGCGAGCGCGGAGGGGGGCCTTGACGACGGGCGACGGCGGCGTAGGTCAGCGCTTCCGGCTGGGGTTGAGGCGATTGTGGCTGCACATCGGGAACTCCTAGTGAGCGCTGAACTTCGTCTTTGATGACGTCGGCGATAGATGCCACGTGAGGCTGCGACCTTGGAAAGAGCTTCTGCAGCTCCTCGCGAACGACCGCTCTGATGGTCTCGCGCAGGTCGTCGGCGCCTAGCGCTTGAGCGTCGGCGTAGTTGGTCAGGGCACGGCGGTTGTATTGCCTGACGCGCATTTCAAGCGTCTTCTCGATCGCTGTAGCCTCAGAAAGAAATTCGGTGACAGTCTTGGGCGGGTTGCGCATCAATCCGGCGAATAGTTGGTCTTTGACACCCCGCATCAAGAACCGAACTTTCTTTTCTTCAGACATGTCGGGGTCGGCGTGGCGGAAGAGGCGAGTCATCTCCTCCGTGAAGATAGCGATGTTCTCGTTCGGCAATTGCACTCTGGTTTCTAAGAGAACCTCTGCCCTCTCCTTTCGTACGACACTCGTGAAGGTCCTCACGAAGTTTTCACGAAAAAGGTCCCACGTAACCAGGGTGGTCTCTCTGTTCTCAAACCAGGTCCGAGCAGCGTCATCCAACGAAAAATAGACATGGCGCAGCTTGTCATCGTCCTCCATTTGTTGAACGTCGCGGTCCGCTCGTATGTCTCCAGCCAGGTTTCGGGGTCTTCAGCCGATGATCCACGGAAGGTCGGTGGTTCCCGAGGTTGTTGCAGCAGGATGGGGGACGCTGGTGCTGCCATTTTGGTCGTTGACTTGGCCTTGATTGCAGTGGTCTTTTCTGGAAGAAGTCCGAACTCCGGTACGAGTCCTTGCTGCCTACGGCTAGCTCGCTGGTCCTTGGTGACGTTGGTCTCGTTCTCCGGTTTCGGGCTTGGGTCGCGGCTTTGCGGGGGCGTTCGGTGCATGAACGAACTAGCACCTCCACCAGATGTCACGTAGTAGTGACGGTAGAGAAAACAGTCACAAAACTGTGTATGACGAAACTGGTTGTTTATTGGGCGAACCTGTGCCCACAAAAGCAAGCTACACTCAAAGCAGAACGATAGCGGCGAACACAGTCGGCGATCGTCGAAAATCTGATCAGCGGCGAAACGCGTCGGCTTTTATACCTGAGTCATCGAAGGTTCCAGATTAATCCCTGATGCCCGCGTGTCTTCCAGAAAGTTCTAGACAATTCGCGTCGCTCATACAATCAGATTACATGGGCGTCGGTGACCACAGACGACGGATAGAAGCATTGATAACGTCCGAGAAGCTTCCAATGCAGGCGCGTCCTGCGCCGAGCGATAACGTTTAACATTTGTCAGCCAATGTTGAAAGCGGCCACCGGTGAAAGATAAACATGTGTACGTGTCAATATTGCCTAGCTTTCTCAAAAAAATCTTTTGTGCCATCATGTTGAAAAATATGCATCACCATGTTAAAAAAAGCCTCGGATTCGTTTCAGTCACAAACTTTATTGCATTTGGGATCAAAATTGAGCATCAATAATGCATCACGTACCACTTGTGCACCTAAAGTTGTTCAATTCTTCTTTAATTCCTGCATTTTGATGATTCATATTAAACACAGCACTGATTTCTGTAACTGGCTTATTAGCATTCATGTAGTTCGTTTTCTTATAGTTTTAGTGCATTTATTTCAACGTTTCTTGCACCTAGTCTGACAGCTCTATATTCTTAATGACACCATCGCCATATTTATGTTTCTGTACATAAGCACTTACTTTGAACCATTGGAAAGTAACAAGATATGACAGTGATGCATTACGTTAATGGCAGATACCGTGCATATTATCTAACATAAACTTTCAATCTTGAAAAACATATGAAGTAATAGTACATTAGATTGACAGTCAGTCACTGATAAAGAACAAATATTTTTTGTCGCTGATGAGAATGCAAATACCTGTTACATACTCAATTTTTCAGGAAGCAGCAGCAGTGGTGACACTTCGTCAGTCTCATCGCGGCAGAGTCCATCTGACGAAAGCAACAAACGTATGTCAGCATTGCTTCTACTGTCTTGGTTTACTGTAGACACCAGTGCATGTGCCGTGCCCTGAAATTTAGCATGTTCCTTGAATATGGTCGGCAGAATCAGTGGATACTCGCTCCTGCTCACTAACACTCATTGGCACTCACTAACGCTTGTACTTGCATCCACTGTCACTCACCAGTACTCACTCACATACACATTTGCCAGCAGTCGCAGACTTTCAGACTCACCTCCATTCAAGCTCGCCATCACTGACTTACGTTAGTACTTAAGTTAACCAGCACTCACTCCCTTCGTCATATTCACGTCCACTTCACAGCCTTCATCATTTTCTACCGCTCTATTTCAAGAGTATGTGTTAGTGTACCCGTGAGTGAGTATGCCAACCTATGGCCTTTTAGACATTTTTAAGAATGGTGAGAAATGTGTCTGGTGTCATTGGGTGCCACTTCACAAATATTTTCCACCACAAGGTTTCTGAATGCAGTTTGTGTGAATGGAGTTACAGTATAGACCACTTATAACATAACCGCTTATAGTGCAGGACCGATATAGTACGGTCTTTTCAGACTCCCGTTAATTTTCACATAGCACTCCATGTATATGCATACCGCTTACAGTGAAGCCACGTGAGACAAAGTACCGGTTATAATAGGGCTTCCGCAGGAAAATCTCGCCGACAAGGACAGTAACGAGCACGCTTCTCAACGAGGTGCGCCCACCGATGGGAGAGGAGATCAACGAGGGCGATGCGGAGGAGGAGCATGAGACGTGGAGCATGAGTCCAAGGTCGATAAGATTGTCGCCGCGCGCCGTATGTGCGAGTGAAAGCACGCAGGGGACGCGCGCCTTCACGGAGAGCGAACGCACAGCGGAGAGCAAACGCGACTTCCATCGCGCGAAAGGCCGTGGGGGTATGGGAGGGGTTGGTGGCTCAGGATTCTGACACCGGAACTGCAAACGCACCTGACTCTCAAGAGCACAGGAACTGCCAGATCTCGGGAACCGGCCAGGCACGGGACACGGGCAGGACCTCGGTTCGGTGGCTTGCGACCCGTCACGAGGCTGCCCAGCGATACACCCGGGTAGCCCTCTCGGGACTGCTTTCACGAACCTCGCTCGGCCCTCGTTCAATCGGCCCTCATGGCCGCAGCTGCCCGTTCGCTCGTGTCTTCTTCTTCCTTTTCTTCTGCCACCAACCCTCATGCTCTCTTATTTGCCGCGTCGTGTCGCATATGTCGTTGCCATCGTCGTCGTCTTTCACCACAATAGGCATGTCAGAAGCAATGTTTGATTGCTAATAGCTATGTTATTATGAGGCACATGCAATAAATGTTTATTGGCATAGATTTCTGAGATGATGCCTTGTTACCAGGCACATTACACACCTTTGTTAGAACTTGTTTCTGGGCCCCTCTAATTGTACTTTACTCAAAGAACTTACACACGTATGGGTGCCTTGTGTTTAGCATATGTGGAATAATTGTGTCTGCTCTTATCTAGAGAACTTGGCGGCTGGAGATGATGACGAAGCACTGGACAGCCCAACCCATGAATTTGTCTCGGACACCTTCCAAGGAACCAAGATCTCCGAGGAGGAAGTCAAGCTTGGCATGAAACAACTTGGCATGGGAGACAAAGCAGGTAACATCACAGCGCCAATGCTTTGCTAGCCACCTTTGGTTTCCCCATGTAGTAACATTTAGTATGGGGCTCATCATGTTGGTCCTGTGAAAATATTTGCTCATGGCTTCACTTCTGTTATACAGGATCATGACATAGTACAGTGTAGACCGCTTATAACGTAAGTCGCCGGAGTCACGAATATCCGCACTATAAGCGGTACCACACTATAACCAAAACAACTATTTTATTGCGATAATGGACACTCCAGGCGCATTTCTGCTGTCGCTGTCACCGTGCTCTAGGTTCCGTATTCGCTTACTAAATAAGTGAACAAGCATGGTGTCTTCTTTCTGGGGTTTTATGTGCATGGTGTCACACGCGCACAAGCAAACGTGAACACATCTCGCTCGTTGACCGCGGAAACGAACTGTCAAAACGCTCGAGTGACGAAGTGCGGCGAGCGAATTGACCTTCGTGCTATCATGCCTCTCGCTTCAACGCAACCTGTAAGCGGCGAAAACACGGCGCGTGGCGGACTTTCCCTATCGCAGATTGTTTTCAAGATAGGGCCAAGGCGATCGTATCGCCGAAGTGGATCATCGCAGATTACGCCCTGCTTCGGTCCACTGCAACTGTTCCGCATTGCTTTGCTGGAGAAAATCCTCTCCTTCTGCTTGCGCCAGTTCCGAACGCAAGTTTCGGATTCTCCGAACGTCCTTGATGCAGCCCGATTTCCGCGCATCTCCGCACACATCATCACTTTCCTTTTAAATGCGGCATCATGATGAACTCGGTACTTCATGCTGATAGAGCAGACGCAGTGAACGTGAAGACAGACGGTAGACTATTGCCTAAGCGCATGTACTGCAGCAAACGAAGGAAGATACGGCATGCTATGGTAGCTAGGCTAGAGAGTAGCTAGGCTCGACGCGCGTGTGAGGCGGCCATTTTGAAATGCCGACGGCTATTTGGTAACGCAGATTTAGGGTCATACTCGATTCTAACGCGATCGGAAAAAAAAAGTATGCGTTAGATTTGAGTAAATACGGTATTTGTGGCTTGAGGGGAGCGTTTGCCGTCTAGGTTGACTACCGAACTTCCAGGCAGCCTCACTGTAACCGGTATTTCGTGTCCTGCAACTGCACTATAAGCGATACGCATATACATAGAGCGCTATGAGAAAATTAACGGGAGTCTAATAAGACCGTATTATATCTGGTCCTGCACTATAAGCGGTTACGTTATAAGTGGTCTATACTGTATTTAAGCACATCTCTTCGTCAGGAAACTTTTATTGTGGCCCTTGCGCGTGCACTAAACATAGGCCATACTTTTCATTTGGGTTAACATGCACTGAGCATTTTATTTCAACTTATGAACCAAGACAAGCACCTAGCTAGACTGCTTTCCACTTTGCAAGTAATGCTGCACATGTGAGAAAAGACAATACGAACTTATGCTGCCAATAGAACTCAAACCTGTACCCTTTGCACCTTTCATGTTCTGGAACCCTGAGCAAAAAAGTTTGTAGACCAATGGTGCGGCAAAAAATTTTTTTGCATTCACAGCTTGGGTGTGCCAGCTACAATCGAGTGGTACAGTCTACGTGCACGTGTTCAACTAGTGCAATGTATTGAGGCAATTCTGTGTTGCTAGAAGAAATTTTATTTTTTTGCGAATATTGTGGTCTCCAAACTTTTCTCAGAACTGTACCTTTCGCAGTGGCCGCTTTTTCTGCTGTCTTGGGATTGTATTACATATCATTGCAAAGACTGTAGACTGCAGCAGTGGATAGACTGAAATTACCACCATGCCTACGTACATTTAAGGGTATATACTACTTAGTGGGGATTAGATAGCACCTCCTCAGCTGCCTGCCATGCATGGCACCTTCTGCAGTGATCAGGCGAGGATCATTTTGAGTTCCACTGGCAGATTTGTATTTCTGAAATACAAGTGGTCGCTCGAGGATTCAGGCGGCTTTTGCAAATAGACTAGTAGAGTGCACCATGAGTACACTGGACCTTGTAGTGAGCTTTTTCTAAAACAGGCCAAGACATACTATAAATGCTTTACTCTGCGATAGTAGCCAAAGCTTGACTGACATTTGTACCAGTGAACACCATTCACTACTTCTGTGGTTGGCAGATAAAAGTAGCATGCCAAAATTACAGCGCATGATGCACAGACGTGACCATGCATATTGTCACCCGGAAGCCATGAGCACAAGCAGGCAGGCACGCAATGACAAACTTGAAAAGTGTAAGCTGTCTATTGGTCAAGCTTCTGCATACAAAATAACCAGCTGGGCAGTGAAGGTAATGATTCGTTCAGCACACTTGTAGAATCACAGGACGCAGCTTACAATCTGCCCTCGCTTATGAGGCTTCATTGCATGTACTACATGAAGCAGGGTGGTCATTGAGGCAATTTTAGGATGTACTACATGCATCCTGTGATAACAGTGCACCCATCCTGGTAAAAGCTTCGGGAATGGTTGCAATGTAATAGCAAACTGGTACAGCATGTGCACCGTGTCGAGAAACAAATATAACAACTGCGATAATGTGTCAAAAGCAAAACAATAAAATGCTAGAAAAGCACATGTTAAACCCACTTATAAGAATATTCAAGTGCCAAGGAAATATTACTGGTATAACAATTGTTATAACCGGGCTGCATGAAAATAAACATTCAAACATTTTAATTAGAAAGAAGCACAGCAAAACCACTTATGGCATTACTGGTTTTAACAATACACGGACGAAACAATGAGTATCTGCTGCACTGTGACCTTTTGTGTGTGTTCTGTTGTGAAATGAACCACTTACAGTCGAACCTCGATATATCGAACACGGATATATCGAATTATTGCCTATATCGAACGGTTCCTATATCACGCGGGAAATCGCATGCATTTTTAATTTTTTATTTCGAACGATGTTTGACGCATAATGGATATATCGAACTCGGCCACCCCAGACCGCCCGCGCTCCGTTGACAGGCGGCGAGCTTTCCCGCAACACTCTCGAAACTAGCGGCAGCGCGGTGGGCGTTTACGACCACTGCACACATCGATGGCGCCGAGAGCGCCACTTGAACGTAGCGGCGTGCGCACGCCGCATCCTTGCAGCGTCGACGGGTCGACGCACTGCACTTGTTGGACTAGCTCCTCCCCGTCGTCGCATCCCTGGTCGCATCGATCGTTGCGCTCGTAGCCTCGTTGTGTTCGTGTGTGTGGAGTTAGGCCTGTCGCACGTCGTGGTGTGTGTAACGATGGCTGCAAACGCTAAGAAACGGACGACTCTGACTTTTTCTGCTAAACTAGAAGCAATCCAGCGCGTCGAGAATGGCGAGAAGAAGTCGAGCGTCGCAGAAGCGTTTGGCATACCAAGGAGCACATTGAGTACGACAGCACTGGTACAACAGCAGAGCGGACAGATGTGGAGATCGTCGCCAAAGTTACTGCTGAGCAGCCAAATAAAAACGCTGCCGAGATGGATCCCGCAAGCGCTGATGATGCCCCGCTCCCTACATCAGCTGAGGTCATAGCTGCTCTGGCCCTTGTGGCGGCGGCGGCGCGATTGAAGGCACCGGCCTATCACTTGTGGATCGCCTGGATTACATTGAGGACGCAGTCGTCAAACACGCCATTGCAAACAAAAGCAGGCTACCTTTTTCAGTATTTTAAGCGGACGCAATAAATGCTTTGTTTGAATCCTCAAGTGAGTACTTACTGCACCATGATTGGTTCATTGGTTGTGTTCCACAAGTTTTTGACGCATTTTTTACTTGATTTTTTTTTTATATCGAATTCTGGATATATCGAACTATTTCGCGATCGCCGCGCTGTTCGATATATCGAGGTTCGACTGTACTACAATGTTCCTGTGCCGCATTATTGGCTATGACAATTAAATCTGAATACTGGTTGTCTGCAAAATGAAAAGGAACACGAAATTCAAGGAAAGAAAAACACACAAGCTGTTTCGCCACACCTTCCTTTGTGCCGTGCACTCCGCACAGCACGCGTTCGTCGCCCCTCTCACATCTCTATTCCACTCCTCTGGTGTCTGCAAGAGGGGTGTGCAAATGTCGGCAATGCGACAAAGGCATGTCATGCGGGGTGCGTTGCACAAGAACGGGTGTGGCAAAGTTACTTTTTTTTTTTTCAAATATTTTGCATTGTTTTTTCCTTTCGATGCATGCACCCAGTAGCCAGATTTATTTGTTGTAACTGATAACACGACATGGGAGCATTGTTGTAAGCGGTTTATTTTACCACAGAATACATACAGAAGTTGATGGTTCCGTCGTCTGCTCATTGTTTTATCCGATATATTGTTAAAACCGGTATTGGCATAAGTTTGTTGGACTGTAATTAGTAGTTGACAGCTTTGGAAGTCTCACACAAGCCGTGTTGTTCCTTCTGCAGCAGATGACGAATGGGAGAAGGAGCTCCAGCAGGAGCTGCAAGACTATGAGGTGGTGGCAACGGACACAGCCGCACAAGTTGATGATCCCGAATGGGAGAACGAAATCCAGGAGATGCTGGCAGCCCAGAAGTAGGCCTGCCATGCGCTGCCTTCTCCCTCCAGCCACCTTTTCCGAGGAACACATTCTGGGGCAGAGCCGCTATGGCCCCTCCACCAAACGGCACAAGGGCGGGTAATTCAGGGTGCCCAACTGTCTGCTGCCACGCTAGTCTCATTTATGTTGTGCGTGCATCTTTTGAGCTTGTGCATGGGTGTGTCTGCAGAGTTGCACTGCTTCGTTACACATCATGCAGCTTTGAGCAGCAACCACATGCAATATCTTTTCGACATATTTTCGGCCTGACGCAGGCTGTCATCAACGCGTTCATTTGTTCTGTGCAACGACCGCACTGTAGTGCCGACCACAGTGCATGTGGCGTGGTTACTAACTGAAAAGGATATCCATGGCATGCATTTTGACTCTGATAACAGCACAGTTCTCACAGCGTGAAGTTGCCATCACAACGCTAAGTACCACCACGCCGTAAAGACGCTGGAAATGTACTTCATGTGGTTGCTGCTTTATGTTTTTGATGATTGGAGAGGCTTAATAAGCTTCGAGTGTGTTACATTTTCTGTAGCCTCATCTTTTGCTGTGAAGCAGCTGCAAGATATTGGAAGTCTGTGTGAGCTCGTTTGTCAATGTGATTGTTGTGGTACCTTGCAATGGAGAGTACCATGAGCTGCCAAGTCCATGGTACACCCTGTAGGGGGTACCACGGGGTACCATTTGTGTGTGAACTAGGTTCCCAGTTTTGGCAGTACCGCTCCTCTTTCTTGCCTTCTCTCTATGGAATGTGTTGTGGGCACAAAACGCAAAGACTGTCTTCCAGTCGCTCATTAAGGAAAAAAGTCTTTAGGAGCAAGCTGTAGCAGACAGTTTATAGAGAATAGTAATACAGCTTGTTGTAGAAGCTCATGTAGTGAATGGACAGGTTCTCTGTGTAGACATTTTGGTTGGTATCAAAGCAGATAAGTTTATGCTGCTGTGGACTAGAGGTCAATTGGAGTCATTTTCTATCTTTTGTTTTGTATGTTGTGTTCAAGCCCTTATGCTATGTACCCAGAGCTTTCGTCATGTCCATTTACTAAGAGAAAGAAATATATAAAGCGCCTGTGATGCACAGATGTGAGTGTCTGTATGTGTGTTAGAATTGTTAATGAATTTCTTGGTGGCTATTCCTTGTTTTTATTATATACATATATATATATCTACAATTCTTTAATGGAAGCAACCTACATTTTGGCACCTTTGTTCAGTGTTGTTTCATCACCCATGTCGTATGTCACATAGTCAGCAGAATAAAGCTTTTTTTCTTTTATGATGTATGGCACACGTTATACGCCTAGCACTATCAAGGGCCTAAGCTGCATAGCACATGTGAAACAAAATATGAAAGACACCAGCATTGATGTCCGGTGTAAGTCAACTTAGAGGGAATATAGTAGACTCCTTTTAAGACTACCTCTGTAGAGTTGAATCCACTGGTAAGTGAAACATTAGTTTGGGGAGTTTCGTTCGGGTTCTTACAGATGCAACGCACTTCACACTTCTAACGTATCAGACAAATTTCTCAAGTTTATTTTTATGTTTGTCCTAAAGGGGCCCTAAGCACTCTTTAGAATAAAGGTGTGGAATGTGTCTGGTAATAAAGAACCTTCTATGTGGGAATATTTTCTGAAAGAAGTATTGCACTTCATACAACTGTAGTCGTCAACAATCAAATGCCGCCCATGGCACACCTTTGTAACCTTCCTTACCTTTTCATTCTGTGTTGGAAGCTGTGCCAATGTGGAGCAGTGTCACTTGCTCCACTCACCATTGAAGTGTGCCTAGCTATCAGCATGGCTTTTGAGATTGGTTCGTTACAACACCTGATGCCATAGTTCAGCACTGCGATATTGTTTTTTGTCACTACATAGCACCATTCTGAATCGCTCATGAGATCTTGGTTCTTGGTGCTGGCCGGAGGCACTGCTTAGTTGTGACATCTAAAGGAATCCGGCCACTAGCCATCGTGTTTATTGGTGTGTCACAGCTACCAAAAAAAATGACGGGGGTCTTCAAAAAAAAAAATTAGCGTAGCTTGCACTGGAGGCACAATGATAAAGAGACAACGGAGCTGATGGGCACCTAGCTAGTCCTGGCTTTTGGGCTAGCTAAGTACTACCAAGTCATCCCCAGCATTTTCTGGAATTTATTGATTATTGATCGATTATCGATGAACTATTGATTGGCTATCAATTGACTATCGCAAGGCATTGGCCAGGTATTTGGGCTAGGCTAAGCACTACCAAGGCATCCCCAGCATTTCCCGGAATTTATTATTTGCCGATTATCGATTAGCTATCGATTGGCTATCGATGACAGACTAAGGTTAAGTAGTCCCAACCGTGCTTAGCTAGACTTAGCCAGGCTCAGCTTTGCTAGTTCACATGGGTATGTGCCATTGCGCTTTAATCCTTTCTGCACTACCGCCAGGATCGGCCCACATTTTCTGTTCGCGGTTGACACATTACGCCCGGCTTAAACAGCTCCGCTGTTAAAATTGCAGGAAATGGTGAGTGTGCTTTATGAAAAAAATATTGTTGGCTCTTTTCCGCATGTGCAGGGGTATAATTTAGCTTAGGTGTTTATGGTAGTATTTAGCAGTGTCTAGGCATGTTCAAAAAGTGTTCAAGGGCCCCTTTAAAGAGCGTCTACTGTGTCAGTCATTGTATTCTTTGCAGAGACTGAAAAAAGGATTTTATTTAGTTGTAGACAAAGGAATTTGGCTGGTGGCTTGTTCTGAAAATAGGAGTTGCAGAACCAGCAGAACATACACAGAAGCAGCCATTTCTTTCATCATAATCTGTTGCCCTTATGAGCTTACAGTGGTCGACCTCAGCTTGCACGGCTAATATAGGTAATGCTGGTTATTTGTTGTTCTAGTGCTTGCCCAGCTCTGCTTTTGTAGCTTGCCAAGTGTGCATGATTTATTCCAAGCTTTAGTTGCATTTTTGTGCTGTGCTCAAGATAACGCCACATGGGAAAACATGCTCATTTAAACTGTACATCTGCAAAAAAAATTTTTTTTTTTATGTGTAAAAGCATGCTATATTGGAATAAAGTTGCATGTTCTACTAAATCCTAAGACAACTTATTGGCTGTCATTTAGGTTGACAACCTGGCTAACCTTTTCACGCTTGGCACCATACTGCTTGGCATAACGTTTGTGCTTTCTTTTTTCTTGCTGTTTATTTTGTAGTGTAAATTGCTTGAAAAGGAAAACAATGCATAAATAGATGTGGAATATCTTGAATGCAGTAAAAATAGAATGGTAGCAGGTCCCTCCTTGTGTGGTTCACTTTCTTTCACTGCTATAAATTCAGCAATTGTTCCTGCACTGCAGTAAACTTGAGTAGCTTCTTCTTTTTTTTTTTTTTTTTTTGTCGGTTAATTCTGTGCTTGTTCAATGTTTTATACAAAACGTCAGGTGGCAGGCTAATAGCATTTTAACTCCTCTGTATCTACAGCTTGGGTGTATACATCACAATATTGATATGAAATTTCTTTACGGCCACTGGAAAGCATGGGACTAGATGCTGTGCTCAAGAGGGCCCATCTCTACAGCTTGCTTATTTGCATGAATATAGCCCAGTAACCCCCCTCTCCCCCCTGTGCATTTTGCACATCACTGTGTGGCAAGCTAAACCACCAGGCAAATAGGCTGTACAGGAAAAAAAGAACCTGTCAATGCACTCGCAAAAAAGACTGCCTTACAAGCATGAAGTGGGTGCAGGTCTTCAAGGACAGTGTGGTTTTCATGGCTCTATCTCGTACTGCATGGCATGCTTGCACGGGTGTCGTATGTCTGAAGGTTGTCCATGACAGGCATGCATTTCTCTGGTGGAGTGCACACCATGCTACTATGCTGAAAGGTTGGTTGTTTGTTGTGATCATAATAATTTCTTTTACTCTGTTTTCCAAGAAGTCAAAAGTTCTCAATTGCATCATATTTGTTCAAATACAGTAATGTTGTTCAACGCTGTTATTAGCCAACCTTGGATCAAAAGCTGCATGTGAAATGGAATAGCAAGAGGACTTGGCAGTCTCTCCAAGCCAGCTTTTGCTTAAAATGACTAAAGTGTAAAGATGTAGAAAGATTTGTTGAGACATAGATGAGCACCTTTCATTTTATGTTGCAATATGGTGGCATCTTGTGTTGAAAAGAGACTACTTGGAGCGTAATCACATGGTTGTATGGTTGTGGTAATGTCAGCCATCCTGCATTGCAGGTCCCTTGTTCAAATGTTTGGAGGACCCACAGATTATCATTGATTGAAGAGCTAGGACTTTGCTGTGACCCGCACAATGTGAGGGATACCACAAAGTTACAAAGGTCTGACTTTAGGCCATGCTATGAAGTAAACCATTTGTGTGAGCTCTTCATGGTGTACTTGTTCGAAACGACTACATGGTACCTTCTGTGGGATGCCTTGTTTCGATTTGCAAGAGCAGGTGCCTTTGAACACAGCATCTTCTCTTAGCAGTCATGTATATTGCCTGTACATTTAAATGTTTTAAAGAAAAATCATGTTGATGCCTGTATACTGTAATGGTGTAAGCTTGGTTTCCTAGGCCTAGTGTCAGCGGGGTCCTTGTTTGTTTGTGTTGCAATTTTTGCTTGCATGTTTTTTCGCATTGCTTGTTGGAGTGTGTAAAGTACTGGACACACCCCAGATATATATGCAATGAGAGTCGGAGTTATCTTTCTCCTTTGCGCCCCAATTGAAGGCACAGCAAAGTATTGTGCAGCACAACAATGAGCATGAATCTTGAACATAAGGACTACTGAAATTCAGATTTACATATAGTATGCTGTAAACGGTAAAAAACAAGACGGTGCTGAAGGTATTTTTCATGCAGTTGAATTACCTGTGGTGCACAATGTGCCATGTCACTTGACTGCCTTTACAATTTCAAAGCAAATGACAAGGTACTACATTTCACTTGAGGCTGTCTGTATGGGCTAAGATGAGTGCTGATGCCACACCTTGAAAAGTAACAATGTCCACCAGGATCCGCAAAATGTCAGCATAGCTTGATTAAACGTGAACCTTTAGCATGCATCATGTGACAATTAAACTCTAGCAAAAAGGTAATGTCTACATCTACTGTATGTGCTTGGTACTGGAGAAGACAATGGGGTTTTAAGCATTCCTATTTACTTTGTGGGTTTGGAAAGCTTGACTGGATGCGTATGCTGCTGTTAGACACATTGTGCAATGAATGTACCTATGTTTATAAATGGGATTATTACAGGTGCCCCTAAAGCGTATACCTGTTTCTCTGTCTGCTGATTCTTGCATGCCCCAACACATTTCACGAGGGCAGCAACTGAGTGAATGAACCTGATAAAACACCAGCCAAGAACCTAGTAGTTTTCAAACGTATGGGAGCCATTATGGCTCCTATGCCACTAGTGAAATTTGCCAGAGGTGCTAAGTTCTCTCCTTGCACACCTAGGGGCCACAAAAAAATGTGTGGCGACTTTACAGGATCCATATACATGCATAAAAATTTAGCAGGAGCATTGCTTTAGCACCTGCGCGAACTTTTTTTTTACCTTTCATATGTTTAATGGCCAAGAAGTCACCAGTATTATGTATTGGGTATAGCCATCTAGTGAAAAAAGTTCAGTTTGCAGGCCTATGTCTGCTCTTCCCTTGCTCTGCTGCATTATAGAAGTGCCAGAATGGCACTTGTGTCACCCGAGATTACGTTACCCGACACTTAATGGTGAAGACGATGGCTACCAAACTGAAGATGTCAACGCACCTTTTATTGCGATAGCAATTATATGGACACTCCAAGTGAATTTTCGCGGTCGGCGTCGCCATAATGTTCCGTATAAAATCTAAGTGCAGTAAGATCGCGTGCCATTTGCTGTGTGTGTGAGGGTGAGTCGAGAAGGATGGCGGCTTGATGCGCGCCCAATGTTAGAGGTCACGCGCATGCGAAGGGGCGGGGGGGATATGATCGTACGGCAATGTGTCCATGCGCCCGCTAAGGGGTGCAGGCAACGTGCGTCTCTTACTCTATCACGGCCGTGGCTGCGCATACGCGACAGCGCATATGCGGCCCGCGCGCCCGATCATGGAGGTAATCTGCGATGGGTGCCAATGCTGGGTAGCCAAAATGGCTGGTGGCTTCATGTGCGCTGTCTTCACGCACGCATAGTGTTAGTTGGAGGTCGCATAATCACAATTCCCAGTGAACCACAAATATCCATTGGATGTACCACAAAAGACCAAATATCCAAGACATTTAACGACGTCCAGTTTACATCTATCGTACGTTCGACTGGTACGTGGCAGTCAAAGGTCATCCAGAGGACGTCGAATGTCCTTATGATTTGGACATCTCTTGCACATTCAAAGCTCTCGTGCATTGATCGTACATAGTGCGTTATGAGTAGATGCACGCACTATGCCGCAGAAATACAAGCAAATTGTCTCTAATGCATAACAATGGGAAGCTAGGAGAGCAAAAGCATTTAATTAATTATTTTGAAATTTAGCACGACCTTTGCTCGCACTGTTGGAGGTCTAGTAACGTTGCTGCCGGACACCGCGCGCAAAAGCCAATACTTTCGCCATTTTTTCGCTATGCTTTCGGTCTCGGTTACGTCATTTTCTTTCTCATACAAAGATGCTTTATTTTTCAGTTATATCTATTAGTACACTGTTGAAAATACGTAACCTTTAACTTGCTGATGTAATACGACAATTTATAAAGAAAAAAAAGAAGCTTGAACCAGCTTGAACTCGCAATAGCTCTGACTTCGCATCGCCACTGATATCAATTCAGCAACACGCGCCTCGATGCAAGTGCGCAGCAATGTTCCGGGCGTGAGCAGCGTGTGCTTTATTTGTGTCTTTTCGACTTTTGTGCGGTTGACCATGGCCCAAGTACGTGTATACTAGGCAGAACTGTACAGTTGCGTGCTGAAATTTCGAGCTGTGCTTCTGACTGCTATTTGTGGTACGTTTGTTCGCCTTGCGGAGCGCTTACGGGAATACTCGGGAGGCAATGTTTTGATGGTTAATTTTCGCACATGTTTGTATCGCTTGGTTTCCTGCGTTCCTCTTCAAGTGTCAGGGATATTTCTCATTTGCAATGCCTATCTCTAAGTCTCTGGCAGCATTATGTTATTGGCACTTTTGTGATCTGAGAAGCTGCCTGACCAAGTTGCCTATCAAGATGAACATTCCATCTCTGGATTCTGCTTGCGTGGAATTTATTTCACCATATATTTTTCAATGCAGCTAGAAAGTACTGGCTTTCTATCTTGAATCCGGTGGCCCCAGAAGCAAGTGCTGGCAAGCAGGCCATGCGCTTTTGGTCATTAATTAGTATGTTATACTACCTCTTACTAATCAGTTTTATTCTTTTTAATTATAATTGTGGCACTGTGCCTACTAGTCATTTTGTGCCTACTCGTTACTTGTGTTTTAATGAAGTTTAATTTTCAAGAATCTGTTTTGATTACGTTTTTTTTTTTTAGATCCGCGTTTAACCTGTTTGTATACAGCGAGAACATGTAATGAATAATTTCATACATGTGCGTGGCTGGGGGCCGATCATTTTTGTAATAAAGCTTTATCAGTTGTATAAATAAAAAAGTAACATTGGTATGACATTGTGAGTTTCACTGGTGTGCTTTACCTAGTGCTTACTGAACTCACTATTTTTCATTTATCCATTGCAGGATTTGTAATGATGCATAATGATCAAAATGCGGATTTACGGTTTTGTTAGCACAGTTTTCGCATTTTGATGAGCGCTAGAACTATATATAAAAGTTGACAGTCACTTTAGCGAACACTGAAGAGGATGAAGGCAGAAGCCTGCGCACTCACGAAGCATTAATTAAATTATTTGTCATTCTCATTCGCATGCGTTGTTACTTCTATTGTTTTCTCCTACCAAAGTTGTGGGCTCGAGTGCCTTAATTAACTTCGTCATAATTAACACCAATGGTTGCGGGCTCTACTCCCACCAAAGGTCGAGGGTTTGAGTGCCTTAATTGTATCTTAATTAACTTTGCCTTAATTAACACCAAAAGTCGTGGGTTTGACTTCCACCAAAGGTCGAGTGTTCGAGTGCCTTAATTAACTCTGCCCTAATTAACTTGCCTTAAGTAACTTCGCTCTAATGAACACCCAAGGTAGTGGGTTCGACTCTACCTTCACCATGTCAATTGGAATCCAACTTGGAGATAATTTGGAGATGTGGCCGATTCGCCCATCTCTCCAAGTGGTTTTGACTCCCAACAAAGGCCGTGGGTTAGAGTGCCTCAATTAACTCTATCTTAATGAACTATGCCTTAATTTGCTTCGACCTAATTAACACCAAAGGTCGAAGGTTCAATCCCCAATTTTGGTGCCATTAAATTTTGGTGCTGCAACGCTGGACATCGGATTTTTCGACCATTGAGCCATCTAAGGATTTCACCTTAAGTGTTGCAATTTATATTTTCACATTCACACGTTTACACGTTAACAAAACATTTCAAGCAAAGTCACCAGCTACATGCCGACAATGGGGGTAACTGTGCCATTAGTGTGCCTCAGCAGATGTACCATCGAGGACAAATTAAATGCGAACAGCGGAGTGTGTGGCCGAAGCATAACTAAAGGTATACTGTGCATGTCGTCGGCCAGTCGTTGTGCACGTGCGTGGGGATGTAGTTCTCGAGGAAGAGTGCAGCGCTGCTCGCCCTATTGCGATAAACGTCACCCGTATTTTGTCCGAAAGTTGTTTTCTCATCTCTCCTCGACAGTGCCATACCCACCTGGCAGTACAGTGTTATGGTGACTAGCACCATCGCTACATCTGTAGTGTGATATAGCTGGCATGCTACCCAGCTTGCTAACGTGCATTGCTTTGCTTTTGTTACCACCATCAAAGCTGACAGTGTCTAATCGTAATTTGAATAGCACGAAAAATGTATTGCATTGGATGCGCAACAACAGTGCTAGCCACCTTAAAAGTAATCACAGATAGGAATGGCACTGCAATAGTGGGGTGAGAATACAAGCTTCAAACAAAATACAGGTGACGTAATACGCACTAGGACAAGCAGCCCCGCACTCCGCATCGAAACCACATGCATGTACATGTGGTACATGTGGTTGTACATGTAACCACATGCGTGTAAAATGATCGCTGGCCGACGCCGCAGACTGTGCTTTTAGTTACGTTTTGGCCACACACTCTGCTGTTCCCATTTCATTTGTATTCAATAGTACATCTGCTGTGGCACTCGCAGGTATGCAGCTCAGTATAGCGTCAGCAGGAAATATCCACTAGATGTTCTATGGACCTCCTGCATCCCCAAAAAGAACATCTATTAGAGGTTACTTATGTCCAGCTGCGACATCCTTTCAACGTTAGAGCAACGTGATCTGGATGGGACTTAGATTATCCATGGTACGTATTTGTAATGTTGTTTGGATAAATATAGATATCTATAGGATGTGTGCAATGTCTCAAACATGATGTTCTATGGACATCTATGGTACATTAATGGTTCACTGGGTTTTCGCAGATGGTGAAGCGAGAGCCAGTACCCAGTGAACCACAAATATCCATTGGATGTACCACAAAAGACCAAATATCCAAGACATTTAACGACGTCCAGCTTACATCTATAGTATGTTCGACTAGTACGTGGCAGTCAAGGGACATCCAGAGGACGTCGAATGTCCTTATGATTTGGACATCTCTTGCACATTCAAAGCTCTCGTGCATTGATCGTACATTGTGCGTTATGAGTCGATGCACGCACTATGTCGCAGAAATACAAGCAAATTGTCTCTAATGCCTAAGAATGGGAAGCTAGGAGAGCAAAAGCATTTAATTAATTATTTTGCAATTTAGCACGACCTTTGCACGCACTGCTCGAGGTCTAGTAACGTTGCTGCCGGACACCGTGCGCAAAAGCCAATACTTTCGCCATTTTTTTTGCTATGCTTTCGGTCTCGGTTACGTCATTTTCTTTCTCATACAAAGATGCTTTATTTTTCAGTTATATCTATTAGTACATTGTTGAAAATACGTAACCTTTAACTTGCTGATGTGTTACGAGAGTTTAGAAAGAAAAAAAAAAGAAGCTTGAACTCGCAATAGCTTTGACTTCGCATCGCCACTGATATCAATTCAGCAACACGCGCTTCGATGCAAGTGCGCAGCAATGTTCCGTTCGCGAGCAGCGTTTGCTTTATTTGTGTCTTTTCGACTTTTGTGCGGTTGACCATGGCCCAAGTACTGTATGTATATACTAGGCAGAACTGTACAGTTGCGTGCTGAAATTTAGAGCTGTGCTTCTGACTGCTATTTGTGGTACGTTTGTTCGCCTTGCGGAGCGCTTACGGGAATGTTCTGGAGGCAATGTTGTGATGGTTAATTTTCGCACATGTTTGTATCGCTTGGTTTCCAGCGCTCCTCTTCAAGTGTCAGGGATATTTCTCATTTGCAATGCCTATCTCTAAGTCCCTGGCAGCATTATGTTATTGGCACTTTTGTGATCTGAGAAGCTGCCTGACCAAGTTGCCTATCAAGATGAACATTCCATCTCTGGATTCTGCTTGCGTGGAATTTATTTTACCATATATTTTTCAATGCAGCTAGAAAGTACTGGCTTTCTATCTTGAATCCGGTGGCCCCAGAAGCAGGTGCTGGCAAGCAGGCCATGCACTTTTGGTCATTAATTAGTATGTGATACTACCTCTTACTAATCAGTTTTATTCTTTTTAATTATAATTGTGGCACTGTGCCTACTAGTCATTTTGTGCCTACTCGTTACTTGTGTTAATTTAATAAAGTTTAATTTTCAAAAATCTGTTTTTGATTACGTGTTTTTTTTTTTTTTTTTTAGATCCGCGTTTAACCTGTTTGTATACAGCGAGAACATGTAATGAATAATTTCATACATGTGCGTGGCTGGGGGCCGATCATTTTTGTAATAAAGCTTTATCAGTTGTATAAATAAAAAAGTAACATTGGTATGACATTGTGAGTTTCACTGGTGTGCTTTACCTAGTGCTTACTGAACTCACTATTTTTCATTTATCCATTGCAGGATTTGTAATGATGCATAATGATCAAAATGCGGATTTACGGTTTTCTTAGCACAGTTTTCGCATTTTGATGAGCGCTAGAACTATATATAAAAGTTGACAGTCACTTTAGCGAACACTGAAGAGGATGAAGGCAGAAGCCTGCGCACTCACGAAGCATTAATTAAATTATTTGTCATTCGCATGCGTTGTTACTTCTATTGTTTTCTCCTACCAAAGTTGTGGGCTCGAGTGCCTTAATTACCTGTGCCTTAATTAACTTCGTCATAATTAACACCAATGGTTGCGGGCTCTACTCCCACCAAAGGTCGAGGGTTTGAGTGCCTTAATTGTATCTTAATTAACTTTGTCTTAATTAACACCAAAAGTCGTGGGTTCGACTTCCACCAAAGTTCGAGAGTTCGAGTGCCTTAATTAACTCTGCCGTAATTAACTTGCCTTAAGTAACTTCGCTCTAATGAACACCCAAGGTAGTGGGTTCGACTCTACCTTCACCATGTCAATTGGAATCCAACTTGGAGATAATTTGGAGATGTGGCCGGTTCGCCCATATCTCCAAGTGGTTTCGACTCCCAACAAAGGCCGTGGGTTAGAGTGCCTCAATTAACTCTATCTTAATGAACTATGCCTTAATTCGCTTCGACCTAATTAACACCAAAGGTCGAAGGTTCAATCCCCAATTTTGGTGCCATTGAATTTTGGTGCTGCGACGCTGGACATCGGATTTTTCGACCATTGAGCCATCTAAGGATTTCACCTTAAGTGTTGCAGTTTATATTTTCACATTCACACGTTTACACGTTAACAAAACATTTCAAGCAAAGTCACCAGCTACATGCCGACAATGGGGGTAACTGTGCCATTAGTGTGCCTCAGCAGATGTACCATCGAGGACAAATTAAATGCGAACAGCGGAGCGTGTGGCCGAAGCATAACTAAAGGTATACGGTGCATGTCGTCGGCCAGTCGTTGTGCACGTGCGTGGGGATGTAGTTCTCGAGGAAGAGTGCAGCGCTGCTCGCCCTATTGCGATAAACGTCACCCGTATTTTGTCCGAAAGTTGTTTTCTCATCTCTCCTCGGGCAGTGCCATACCCACCTGGCAGTACAGTGTTATGGTGACTAGCACCATCGCTACATCTGTAGCGTGATATAGCTGGCATGCACCCAGCTTGCTAACGTGCATTGCTTTGCTTTTGTTACCACCATCAAAGCTGCCAGTGTCTAATCGTAATTTGAATAGCACGAAAAATGTATTGCATTGGATGCGCAACAACAGTGCTAGCCACCTTAAAAGTAATCACAGATAGGAATGGCACTGCAATGGCGGGGTGAGAATACAAGCTTCCAACAAAATACAGGTGACGTAATACGCACTAGGACAAGCAGCCCCGCACTCTGCATCGAAACCACATGCATGTGTACAATCATCGCTGGCCGACGCCACACACTGTGCTTTTAGTTACGTTTTGGCCACACACTCTGCTGTTCGCATTTCATTTGTATTCAATAGTACATCTACTGTGGCACTCGCAGGTATACAGCTCATTATAGCGTCAGCAGGAAAGATCCACTAGATGTTCTATGGACCTCCTGCGTCCCCAAAAAGAACATCTATTAGAGGTTACTTATGTCCAGCTGCGACATCCTTTCAACGTTAGAGCAACGTGATCTGGATGGGACTTAGATTATCCATGGTACGTATTTGTAATGTTGTTTGGAGAAATATAGATATCTATAGGATGTGTGCAATGTCTCAAACATGATGTTCTATGGACATCTATGGTACATTAATGGTTCACTGGGTACGCACTCCCCGCTGCCGGCGCTATATCCCAGTGACCATTAATGTACCATAGATGTCCATAGAACATCATGTTTGAGACATTGCACACATCCTATAGATATCTATATTTATCCAAACAACATTACAAAGACGTACCATGGATAATCTAAGTCCCATCCAGATCACGTTGCTCTAACGTTGAAAGGATGTCGCAGCTGGACATAAGTAACCTCTAATAGATGTTCTTTTTGGGACGCAGGACGTCCATAGAACATCTAGTGGATCTTTCCTGCTGACGCTATAATGAGCTGTATACCTGCGAGTGCCACAGTAGATGTACTATTGAATACAAATGAAATAGCGAACAGCAGAGTGTGTGGCCAAAACGTAACTAAAAGCACAATGTGTGGCGTCGGCCAGCGATGATTGTACACATGCATGTGGTTTCGATGCAGAGTGCGGGGCTGCTTGTCCTAGTGCGTATTACGTCACCTGTATTTTGTTGGAAGCTTGTATTCTCACCCCGCCATTGCAGTGCCATTCCTATCTGTGATTACTTTTAAGGTGGCTAGCACTGTTGTTGCGCATCCAATGCAATACATTTTTCGTGCTATTCAAATTACGATTAGACACTGGCAGCTTTGATGGTGGTAACAAAAGCAAAGCAATGCACGTTAGCAAGCTGGGTGCATGCCAGCTATATCACGCTACAGATGTAGCGATGGTGCTAGTCACCATAACACTGTACTGCCAGGTGGGTATGGCACTGCCCGAGGAGAGATGAGAAAACAACTTTCGGACAAAATACGGGTGACGTTTATCGCAATAGGGCGAGCAGCGCTGCACTCTTCCTTGAGAACTACATCCCCACGCACGTGCACAACGACTGGCCGACGACATACACCGTATACCTTTAGTTATTCTTCGGCCACACACTCCGCTGTTCGCATTTAATTTGTCCTCGATGGTACATCTGCTGAGGCACACTAATGGCACAGTTACCCCCATTGTCGGCATGTAGCTGGTGACTTTGCTTGAAATGTTTTGTTAACGTGTAAACGTGTGAATGTGAAAATATAAACTGCAACACTTAAGGTGAAATCCTTAGATGGCTCAATGGTCGAAAAATCCGATGTCCAGCGTCGCAGCACCAAAATTCAATGGCACCAAAATTGGGGATTGAACCTTCGACCTTTGGTGTTAATTAGGTCGAAGCGAATTAAGGCACAGTTCATTAAGATAGAGTTAATTGAGGCACTCTAACCCACGGCCTTTGTTGGGAGTCGAAACCACTTGGAGATATGGGCGAACCGGCCACATCTCCAAATTATCTCCAAGTTGGATTCCAATTGACATGGTGAAGGTAGAGTCGAACCCACTACCTTGGGTGTTCATTAGAGCGAAGTTACTTAAGGCAAGTTAATTACGGCAGAGTTAATTAAGGCACTCGAACTCTCGAACTTTGGTGGAAGTCGAACCCACGACTTTTGGTGTTAATTAAGACAAAGTTAATAGATACAATTAAGGCACTCAAACCCTCGACCTTTGGTGGGAGTAGAGCCCGCAACCATTGGTGTTAATTATGACGAAGTTAATTAAGGCACAGGTAATTAAGGCACTCGAGCCCACAACTTTGGTAGGAGAAAACAATAGAAGTAACAACGCATGCGAATGACAAATAATTTAATTAATGCTTCGTGAGTGCGCAGGCTTCTGCCTTCATCCTCTTCAGTGTTCGCTAAAGTGACTGTCAACTTTTATATATAGTTCTAGCGCTCATCAAAATGCGAAAACTATGCTAAGAAAACCGTAAATCCGCATTTTGATCATTATGCATCATTACAAATCCTGCAATGGATAAATGAAAAATAGTGAGTTCAGTAAGCACTAGGTAAAGAACACCAGTGAAACTCACAATGTCATACCAATGTTACTTTTTTATTTATACAACTGATAAAGCTTTATTACAAAAATGATTGGCCCCCAGCCATGCACATGTATGAAATTATTCATTACATGTTCTCGCTGTATACTAACAGGTTAAACGCGGATCAAAAAAAAAAAAAAACGTAATCAAAAACAGATTCTTGAAAATTAAACTTTATTAAAACACAAGTAACGAGTAGGCACAAAATTACTAGTAGGCACAGTGCCACAATTACAATTAAAAGAATAAAACTGATTAGTAAGAGGTAGTATCACATACTAATTAATGACCAAAAGTGCATGGCCTGCTTGCCAGCACCTGCTTCTGGGGCCACCGGATTCAAGATAGAAAGCCAGTACTTTCTAGCTGCATTGAAAAATATATGGTAAAATAAATTCCACGCAAGCAGAATCCAGAGATGGAATGTTCATCTTGATAGGCAACTTGGTCAGGCAGCTTCTCAGATCACAAAGTGCCAATAACATAATGCTGCCAGAGACTTAGAGATAGGCATTGCAAATGAGAAATATCCCTGACACTTGAAGAGGAACGCTGGAAACCAAGCGATACAAACATGTGCGAAAATTAACCATCAAAACATTGCCTCCAGAACATTCCCGTAAGCGCTCCGCAAGGCGAACAAACGTACCACAAATAGCAGTCAGAAGCACAGCTCTAAATTTCAGCACGCAACTGTACAGTTCTGCCTAGTATATACGTACTTGGGCCATGGTCAACCGCACAAAAGTCGAAAAGACACCAATAAAGCACACGCTGCTCGCGCGCGGAACATTGCTGCGCACTTGCATCGAGGCGCGTGTTGCTGAATTGATATCAGTGGCGATGCGAAGTCAAAGCTATTGCGAGTTCAAGCTTCTTTTTTTTTTTTTTTTATAAACTGTCGTAATACATCAGCAAGTTAAAGGTTACTTATTTTCAACAATGTACTAATAGATATAACTGAAAAATAAAGCATCTTTGTATGAGAAAGAAAATGACGTGACCGAGACCGAAAGCATAGCGAAAAAATGGCGAAAGTATTGGCTTTTGCGCGCGGTGTCCGGCAGCAACGTTACTAGATCTCCAACAGTGCGTGCAAAGGTCGTGCTAAATTGCAAAATAATTAATTTAATGCTTTTGCTCTCCTAGCTTCCCATTGTTAGGCATTAGAGACAATTTGCTTGTATTTCTGCGGCATAGTGCGTGCATCGACTCATAACGCACAATGTACGATCAATGCACGAGAGCTTTGAATGTGCAAGAGATGTCCAAATCATAAGGACATTAGACGTCCTCTGGATGACCCTTGACTGCCACGTACTAGTCGAACATACTATAGATGTAAACTGGACGTCGTTAAATGTCTTGGATATTTGGTCTTTTGTGGTACATCCAATGGATATTTGTGGTTCACTGGGATTCAGGTCAGCGTTGTGACAGCGAGCGCTCGTGGGCATCAAGTGAGATCTGTTCATGTTAAGCTGTGCGTGCGGGACATATACCATGCTTGAAATTTTTTTAAGCAAGGGAATGTTTACTGCAATTTATAGGGCCTATAAAACATGTACCTTACTTAGTGTAGTCTATACTTTGCTATCGCTATCGGGTGATCCTTTCGGGCGAAATTGCGACTTTTTTCATTGTGCTTTGGCCTCCATTTCCTATAATTAGTCTCTCACCTACTTCCACATAGCCCGAGCTGTAATCAGCACTCCTTAAGTTTCCTACAAAGTTTAACCCATATAAACTAAGCTTAATATAAACAATGTTTATGTAGTTTTCACAAGCAGCCATGTGCACTGGGAGGGCAGATAGAGCGCTTAAACGCACATCCGACAAATTCACCACTGAAAGAAAGAGTAAATTGGCTCAGAAATGCTGGTTGCTAAAGTTCTTGGTTGGAGTCAAGTCTGCAATTGGCTTTTTAGAGCGGCATTTTGTCAAATGCTTGCCTTGAACAAAAACTGTGAATGACACACTTGCAAGAATGATGACAAAGTGTTGGTTGGCAAAATTGATGGTAAAATTTTTTCGGTGCCCAGAACACATTGCAGTTTTTTTTTTTTTTTTCTTGCTTTCATTTTCTCAGTGCTGTACCGAATGTGGGTGGAAAAAGGAAGTTTAGGTGCTAAAGAGCACTCGAAGTGAAGCTTACCTTGATTATCAGCGAGGAAGATTAGTCCCAATATATTCCAGCACTTTCCACACATATGGTATCCGAAGTGTTGCTGAAAGTGAAAATTCCTGGGATGATTGACGAAGATTATCAACTCCACTCTGACATGTTTCTGCAGACATGTGCTTCCTCCAAGCATGCGCAGTTCTTTCAAATTCCTAACCGCAACAGTTTATTGTTCAACTCTGACAAAACCATACTAAGTTCTTCGTTTCTTGACATGTGCAAGTACGTGAACCCCAGGTAGCCCAAATTATTCCGGAGGCACTACGGCGTGCCTCATAATCATATCGTGGTTTTGGCACGTAAAGCCCCATAAGTTAACTCTTTAGGCAAGCACGTATTTAGGAGTTAGAAATGTTCGATCATTGTACGTGCTGTGCACCGAAACCATATGCGTTGAACTTTACCAAAACTTCATCCACCCAACTACACAGGGCGCTTTTTGGTAAGTCATTTATTGCTCATTTTAGAGCGCATGCAGCTAAGGCGCTCGTTACTGCGTCGGCACTCGTAACCGAGCGAATGCGGAGTGCAGCGGGGGATGAGAGACGGCGAGGAGGAAAGCGGTGGGGGTGCAGCGGAAGCATGAGGCGGATAGCGGAGGAGGATATGGCGAAAGCGTGAGAAGAAAAGCGTAGTGCGGCGACGATGGCTACGAGATGGCGCCAGAGTAGCGCGCGTCGTCTGGGAATCTGTCGGCGGCGGCTGCTGTAAATCGCGCCCACGCGTCACCCACGCGCTGGCTCTCGCGATCTCCAGATTAGCGAAGCAGTCGCGCCACACTTGGCTCCGTTTGCAACGTCCCGCACGAGACAGATTGCCCACGCCAGCCCATATATCGCGAAATGACAACACCTATAGAGCGGCGCTCAAATTTTGCATTAGGGAGTATCGTAATCGTCGGGAAATTTTTTTTATTGCGATAGCAATTACATGGACACTCCAGGCGCATTTCTGCCGTCGCCGTGAGGTTCCGAATAAAGTCCAAGGGCAATAAAATCTCGTGTATGTGCGAGTGAAAGCGTGCGAGCCGGCGATCGCGGCTCAACCTCGCGCACGCAAGGGAGGGAAGCGGGAAGGGAGCGCGCAGTCTTCCCTCACGCGCAAGGCTCCGGGGGAAGGAGAAGGGGACGGGGGTAGGTTTCTACTCCGGGCGGCCCCGGCGCCCGCCCGGGCCGCTGTATCTTGAAAGCCACCTGCGTCGGGGACACAGTTCACCACGCAACACGAAGATCAATTCGCGCGCTTTCACACTCCAGCGTTCTGACGGCGAGTTTACACGGTCATCGAGTGTATGTGTTCACGTATGCTTGTGCGTGCGTGACACCATGCTTTTTAAGCCTATGTTTACAAGTTTATACGGCCGATAAAACTCCTATCCTTTATCTGTTCACTAATTTTATCGCAATCGATGGTTCGCCTTTCGGGCAAAACTACGACTTTTCTTTTTTATTTACGCCAGCTAAGCTTTATTTTTTCATTTATTACGCTTAAATTGCTTGAACAGGCCTTTTCAATGATAGATCACAATGACGAAGGATACGTAAGTAGTGTAAGCTCACAAGAAAAATTATTAATCGTAAACGGACAGGTAAGTGTTCGAATTAAAACAGCTTCTCTGTCGCATGATTATAAGCGTTCTGCGCCGTAGCACGCATAATTAAGGATCTCATTTCATCCCACCACCAAAGAAGGCACTCGAAGAACACCAAAAGTCTACCTCTTTCGCTGGCCGATATGCTGGAAGACCGAGCTTCGAAACAGCACTGAACTCGTGCGCGTTAAAAGTTAAAACTCCGCCGAATTCGCTGCGCGGAGCCCGCGTGAGAAAGTGTATTCATGTGAAAGTGGAGTTGTTACACGAGTTATTAGATTTGCTTCAGTAATGTCGGCGACAATCAAATTTCGTGTAGATCAGTTTATGTAGGGCTTCGCTGCAGTGCGCAGATGTCATGCGGTTAAAGCACGTGATACAGTGAAGTACACCACTTTCCGCGGACTCGCATGTGTCGGCACGCGACGTTATATATATCGGCAACGAGTCACCGACCTACGACGACTCCCTTGCATTGCCAAAAACCAACATGTCTACACAATATGCACCGTATGTTTGACCTGCGACGCGGGACCGAGGGTAGTGCAACTGAAAAAATCCGGGGCACAAAATAACGTTGCCATGGCAACCGCGCAGCGGCCCAGGTACACACAACACGCACACGAGCGGCGCCGTCGCACGTGTATTATGTGGATGGTAGCTGCGGCGCATAAGAAGTGCACAGGCCCTATCGACTCCTACGACAGCTTCAATGACGAACACCTCAGGCCACACTTCCACAAGAGCCTCGTCAGGCAACGCTTGGCCCGCGTCGGCTTGGTGCGGTGCCTCCGACACTACGGTAAACCTAACGACGACCCTGGAGCGCACCATTGCACCTGCTCCCTCTCCGGCTCCCGGGAGAGCCCGGACGCAACGAGTACGACGAGTTCCGGGGACAGCGGAGTCGTAAGCTTAAGAAATGCGGACCTCACCTGCACGACGTGCCGCGGGGGGTCCTCTGGTGTGGCTGCTCCGCCTCCAACGGCACTTACCAGCGAGCCCGTGTCGCCTTACCTGATGCCCGTGAACCCTTCAAAACGCAAGCTGACTATGCCGCGACCAACCCAACAGGCCGCCGGTTCTCGGAGCACAGTCAGGAGGGTGAGCATAACGCCCTCGACGCCGGCCAGTTCGAGGGAAGACCTCGTCGTCATCAAAAACCACTTTCCCAAAAAGTCGAACTGCAAGGTCTCGCTGCTCTTTCGTGGGTGGGGCTTGAGCAGGCCGGTCACCGAAGCGTGCCAGTCGGTGATCAGGGTGACTCAGCAGCACTGCGGCGGCACATCCCTGACCGTCTTCGACGGCCGAGTGACTCCGGGCGAGACGTTCACGTTTGCCTCCCGAAGGCACTGCGGCTACCCCTTCAGCATTGTCGTGTTCGTCGACGACATAAGGGACATGCAACTGAGCAGCTGCTGCGAGTACCGTTACAACATGGGCATGCGGCTGGGAGGCTCCCAAGGTCACTTCTCGCTTGCCAAGCTCGAGGGTGGAAGCCCGTGCTACAGGTGTGTACTTGAGAAGAGGCTCAAAGCCTTGCCGAAAGAAGAGCCCGAACAAACGCCACCTCCTAGTAATATGTCGGAAGAATCAAGTGGCCTGAGCAGCCCTGTTATGAGTAGTTCCGAAGCTGTAGACAGTGTAGAACAAAGTGTAGACGGCGCCGTTACGAGCTCTGTATCTAGTGAAGAAGAGTACAGCGACAGTGAAGATGAAAGGCAACACAGTAAAAGTCAACAATCAAGCGAACATACACAAGATGAGATAGCAGATGATGCCGAAAAAGAACTTTACTCGAGCGGGACAAATTACAGCTCGGAAACGTCACGCAGCCAATCCCAGCTTCGCACTTCTGGATCCGAGGATGTCGGTGAACAAATTGAAGGTTACGATGTTTCCAGTCAAGACTCAACAAAAGCAGACAACAGTGTACAGGAGAGTGGCACCATTTCCAACAGCTTCGAAACTTACAGCAGTGTAGAGAACTCGGGGGAGAAGTCTGTACACGGTGAAACAGGGTCACAGGTCGACGATGGAGGTCAGTACAACATGCGCCACAATGTAGCAAAACCATCCGTCTATTTCGTGCAAGATAAAAAGAAACAATGGGGCTCTGACGAATGTCGTGGCGAAAGCTTTTCTTCAGATGACGATGCTCAGACAGTTACACTTACCGTTAAAGCAGAAGTGCACTCTACCCAATAAATAGTATTTGAAGTTGCGTTTAAGCATGTATTTACTGTGAAGAGTGTGTTTACTTTGGTAACATGCTGCACACAGTGTTTTAGCACGTCTGGGTGATCAGAGTCCAGACGAAATAAATATTCTCGGACACTACAGGACGCAGTGCTGCAATTTTTATTTGTCACACATACGCAACTAAGACAAGTACGTTACACGAAGAACAAAAAATTATGTCGTCACAAATGAATGGAATGCACGAACCTCACAATTATCCTCTCCAACTGCATAACTTAAGCTTACAGGACCATCTTTTACCAAAACATTACCAGCACGTTTAAATGGTATGTACAAAAAACTGAAGAGTTCATCTGTACAATGTTCTGCACATAGTGTGCCACCAGTGACGAGAAGCATGGCGTTGTCTTTGTGTGAACGCCCTGGATGCCTGCTGTCTCCTGGCAATGAATACTTGTGGTGGGCGCTTTACCGGTCACACATCTGATGAAAACAACAAAAGGAAAAACATCTTCAGGAAAAGTGCCGATAACAAGAACCCGAAACAGTAAAGTGCACATCAAGCGATCTTTGTGTTCTCGATACAGGTTTTGATTTTTGTCATGTCCAGCAGAGGTGTTATAACACTGAACCCTAGCCTCCGTTAAAAAAAGTTCTCATTGTGAATTGCCTGCTAAGCAGAACATTTGGGGATCGTTGCTAACGTTTCACAGATGCAGAGAAATTCTGTTTTAAGCTGTACATCTGATTAAACGGACATTTTGAAGTCCTGCCATGTTGTTCTTTTGAAAGGTCTGCTGTACATGTGCCAATTGTTGAGCCCCACACAAGTACTAATTAAGGTGATGGTCCTAGTCTAGCTAGTACTTCACCACTGAAAGCAGTGGAAGCAGATATGGCAAAAGAAATGCACACATGTGCACACTTCCTGTTAGCATTGCTACGAGCTGAAGGAATATTGTAACATTAAGGATTGCCTCTTGATGCAACGATGCACTGTACTGGACATGACACACAACAAATGTAGCAGTGTCATTGAGGTACCATTGCATCGAAGTACTTACACTTGCTGCCTCATGTTTGCTCAGCATGTGTTATAGGGAAAAATGGGAAAATGACAACAGTTATTACACTGATGATCACATAAGCTTTCCAGCACAATGCAAAATGCAGCGTACAGCTTTTGCAAATGTAAGCATTACTATTTTGCTGTGGCATGAGCAAGTGCTGCAAAGTGCTGACATTTAATTCCAACTTCATCATAAATATAAGAGGGCTGCTAACATAATTAAGACTTCACTAGTCAATTCCCAAGAATACAGAGGGGTGGGTCACTTCTTCAAAAATGGATGAAGGATCGATTTCTCCAAACATGTTTTACTGATGCTTAGCCATAAAATGATTTTGCAATCAAACATACAATGATTCACATCTTCCAAGTTAACTGCATGCCGCATATGCTTTTGGCTAATGATTTGCTACCAAAGGCATTGATTTTGCAATTTACATTCCTGTTACTGATATTAACTTGATTTCTAAGCCTTCTGAGCATACGCATCCATCAAAATTGTAATTCCGCTCTTTGCGTTCTCCCCCAGCTGCTTCCTACAGCATCGACAAAGTCCTCAATTTAGTTATGCAAGTTATGCAGCGGAAGATGCACAGCCCTAGTTAGCACAGAAAGCCTGGAGCATTAGTGTTGCTGTGCAAGAGCCATTAACAGTTGGTATGAGCAGGCCTTTTTTATGCCTTCTGTCACAATTGTACTATTACTTACAGTAACAAGATTGTGATGTACATGACAGCAAAAGGTTTCAAAACTTCAAAACTAAAGAAACAGCATCATGGAGTACCGACACACGTTTTCAAATCTAGAAACTCTACCACTTGCTTCTGGCAGTGAAAGAATCACACTTAGCAAATATGAAGGATGGGAAACATAAGATATATCAATTTGATACTAAAGTCGTCTCACAATGTACCTCACGCCATCAACATTATCAAGATGTTGTGTGGCAATAAGGCAAGGTATGGTGGTGTTGCTCATAAAGAAATTTAAAAAAAAGCACTGCGCAAGCTTATTCTAGCTAGGCACACGAGCGGAAGCCACAGCGATCACACAAATGAAGTGAGCCAGTGTATACAGATGTCATGACGCATCAACCTCCTAGGTACTGAAACCAAAACTGGTTCAGAGAAACAAATAATATGGTCGCTCTGGTGCTTGCCAGTATTTTTTTCTAAGGTTTACAGGATTTGAAAGTTCATTTAGATAAATTAAATTACAAGTTGAGAATGTCCGGTCAGTACTCCCTTTTACTGTTTCCCTACCGTGCCCATTGGGCATCATTAGCCCGCTAACAACGGTTTCGAATGCCGTTTCGATACCTTCTGTACAGCTAACCGACCCACTGTGCCATCTGACACATAGCAGGACAACTAAACTTTAGTTTCAGATGGAGTTCGTTTTTTCCCCACTTGGTGGCGATTTTTTGAACGGACTCTGAACACGTGCGCATGCTCAATAATGGCCACCCCCGAAAGCGATGTGTGCTCCGAAATATCGCAGATCTCGTGTTGTGCTGCGTCTGCAGCTGGCTTTACCAATGGCTTGAGCATGAGCGAGTCAAGAGGATGGCTGCCTTTCATCTGACTTTGACTCTGAGAGGGACGACGTCGGAAATCAACCCGGAACTTGAGAATGCAATGCTAATTCGTGCTCCTCCACCAATTTAAGCCATTCGGCACTAGCCAGCTAACAGGGAGACATACTGAAGCTGCAAGAAATGTTATGACAGCAAAATGCAGCAGAAAACGAGCCTACTGCAAGACTTGCAACACTCCCCTATATGTTTCACACAGAGGAGCTCTATGCAGCTGTTATAGCTGTGCATATAATGTGGCTAGTATTAGACAGTGAAAGATTTTGCATATTTCAGAAATACTTTAGCATGTTTTTATTTTTAGATAAAAGCATGTACTATTTAGAAGTTTTGTTAAATTTTATTTCACAATCTTGTGTTTGGCAATTTATATTTTTTATAACATAAATCTCCTTAATAAATGCTGTATGCCTGAAAAGTCGACTAATTATGCTTTGCTTTCATATATTGTATGAAACTTGAAGTGCAACAGTTCTTCTAGAGTAAAAAAAAATCTAGTGTAACTTACAAAAACAGTCATTTTCCCCAGGGTAGGGAAAGAGTTAAGTGCACCTAAACATTGCTTTTGACAATGACACTACCTATTGCTTCTGCAAATTACAAAATGTGCAATACTCAGATTGAGCTTTTACATTTTTAAACCCCCAAGGCAATACAGAAGCATACCTTAAGCAACACACCTTAAAGCAATCCTAAGGTTGCTTTTGCAGAGCTACTACAGGACAGTGCTCAATAGAACAAGTGGCTGTGTCTCCAGAAGTCAACGTGTGCTGAAGTCAACGTACGCTCTTACAGACTGCAACACATACGAGACCCCAATAAAAGCGTCTCTTCTTTCTGACACCCCAGCTCTAGTGCAAGTCATAATACTAGCGCAAGCCTCTTAGTTCACTTCCAGAGGGCCTATAACAATTTGAATGGTGAGGACAAGGCTTCCTGGTTTTCCCAAGTTCTGGAGCACTGTGCCTACAACAACAGATTAAAAAAAAATGCCACAACCACAAAGTTTTCTTTTTTTTTAACAATGTGGCACACTACTAACTGCTATGGCCACAGTGGCCACAAGCAAGCTTGAAAACATAGTTATAAACTGTCTTCAGGTACGAGATTTTATTTAATCAAAACATTATGTACGAGCTATTGCGTCGTTTTACAATTAACATTACTGTAAGACATTACAGAAGTCAACAAGTGTACCAATTAGCAGTATCAACAGACTAGGAACTGTGCTGGTTGACACTACAGGAGACATACTAGTGACAACGTGTATATACATATGTCAACAAAGAACATGTGTATACAAGTGGACAGTGAAAGGGTGCACACAATGTTACACAGACTGCCTTTAAGATGAACCCTGTTAAGATGGATTCTCTGAGAAGCTGAATGGTTCAGTGACCTCTCTAAGACAATTCTTAAAATGACGCTAAAGAGAAACAACTGGTTTAGACTGATAAAGTATTTTGTTCAAAACTCTATTTTTGTCGATTTCCCGGTATAAGAGGTTCAATACTCGTATATTTAGGGAGAGTGATGGTCCAAATTCCATTTTTTTTTCCGCAACGAAATTCCAGTGCCAGTATGTCAATGTGACGTCACGGATTGAAAACTTTTCTCGTATTTGAGCCATTGCAGCTTAGTAAAATTTCTTGAAACTTGTTATGTTCAGTTTTTGGCTCTTTTAGAATGTAACGTAGCCCATCTCAAAATTGATAACAGTTAACTAGGCCCCAGCAGGTGCTGTCACAATCCATGACATCATGACAAGTTGGTGTGGGAACTTGAAGGTGGCATCGCCACCGGTTTTCGTTTTTGCATATTTTATGGCTTAGCAAGCCTTTTCGCAATCGTACAAAGGTACCATATTTCCCGGTGTATAAGGCACATCTTTTTTCTAAAAATTTTCTTCGGTGCGTCTTATATATGCATAAAACCAAGCACGCCTGGTGCAACCAATATACGTGTCTTTTTTTTTTCATGAGTACAAGAAACCATGCGTGGCAGAAATCTAATCCTGTGTTAACAGTGGAGCGACCATGCCAGCTCCGAGCGCTCACCGTGTAGGCAGTGTGGCTACCGTAGCGTAGCAGCTGCAGTAAAGGTCGCTATCGTGGCCTCCGTGATAAGAAGTCACACGTACTAGTTTACAGTTATAGTAGTGCAGTTTTCTTTGTAAAGAAGTTATACCCACAGGACTAACATACTAAATAAGACAATGGCACCACAATTTTTCACTGTTACATGGTGGCGCCCGACATCTGCTCTAAAAAGGAAAAAGAGAGCACCACTTATATGTCATCATCATCAGTCAACCGTGCGAGAAGTCTAAGCAGTTCAGCAGTAGTCGCCGTGCTTCCAGTTTCCAGTCATTTCACTTTGTAATGCATTTCAGGTGTGACACGTGATGTGATTGCTGTTTGTGTGTACGGCTTGAGCATGCCACAACATGTCACTCCCCAGACGAAATGCCAGCGACTGACTTCAAGATGCTTATAACATCGGCGTACAAGTATTCAGAGGCTGCGATGGTAACCCAGCGACGCTGCCGGCCAAAGTGACTGAACTTTGAAAGTTTGCCAGGAAGGTGAGACATTCAATGACTTCGGGTAAAGTGCAATATATGCTGGTTTTCTATGCCTAAGAGAAGCGTTGGTTCAAGTTACCTTGCTAGAATTTTCAGCTCATAAAAATTTGGTTTACGGAAATTTAGTGCCCTAAAATGGGGTGAGCGCAACATTTCACGATGAGTGTACAAAGGAGCACAATCATGTTTGATCATGCCGACCAATCTAAAATATGTGCGTCTTATACAGCAGGTGCGCCTTATGTACCAATTCTTTCTTTGAAAGTTGCGAAAAGTAGAGGGTGCGTCTATACAAAGGTGCGACCTTATACACCAGCAAATACAGTAATTTATTTATACAGCTCAACTTACTTTGTCTCTTTTAGTGTCCTTTTAAAAGGAAATGGGAAGAGAAAATATGAAGATGAGCAAACAAGCAATCTGAATGTGTTGACTCATCAAGCAGAAGTGAATGCGGCCTGAACAATGGGCAGATGTGAGACAACCTTTCATTGACCACGGGGATTGCAAAAATCGAGGGTGCTCTTGGTGTGTGCAACAGACAGATACAAGCTCTACAGGTACACAGCCCTAACATGTGGGTAGGCTCCTACTTATCATCCTGCTTACTTGTTACCCTAGCAACACTATTGTACATGTACGGGGTCAAAGTGGTTTCTCTTGCCTCAACACAAGTTTTCTCATCCATAAAATTATTGATCATCAACTATGTACAATGAAAGCAGTCCCACTACACATGACTACATCTTAAAAGCGACAGCTATCCTAGTCTTACATCTGTTCTGCTGTACGGTTTGATACAGATTATTATAGGGACATTTTTGCATCGGTGTGTGCAACAACAGCCAATATGGCATGTTCGAGAGGCGTAGGAATGATGGGAAGTACAGGTTCTCCCCAAAGGCAGCATTAAATATGCCTACGTGGCTTATGTTAAGCACCTTATTAAAGCTGATCTGTCCTACAGATTGGCTTGGTAACAATTATAGCTCAGTTTGACCTCTGAATGCTACCCTTTGAGTTTTTTCAGGGCCTTGAACAAAGCAGGTCATCTTGAGGAATGCACACAGCACGCACACAAGCACACTAACACACACTTTAGCAAGAACAGAAAAGACAATGTAATGAAATAAATAAAGAGACAAACATTACCTCTGACACGTTAAGACCAGCGCACTTTCCACAAATCTCACAGTTGAATGGCTACGGTAACCCTCCACTGATGTGTGCGTCATGTCAACAAAGTCTACAAAGTCAAAATCTACACACAGCCAACTAAGGTGATTTCCATTGCGTCGCATGTGAGCAGGGCTGTGTAGTTGGTCATGCGCGCTGGAGGTACGTGTGGCAATAGCACCGCTGATCGGGTGACAGATTCAGGTGGTGCAGGTAGCGCAGACCCCAGTTACCTGACGAGGGTGCCTTGGGCATCTCGCACAGCTCGCAAGCCTCCAGGGCCGGGTGATTGAGAAAGGTGCACTTGGAGCACTTCCACCGGTTGTCCTCCTGGTTCTCCTCGTCTTCCGAAAGGATGCTGTTCGGTCGCGGTGAGGGTGCTGCACAAGGAGAAATGGGGTGCATGACCATACATGAAGATGGGAAGGGGGAAGGAGCCAAAGAAGGCAAAAAGACAGAGGTTCATCCTCTGGATGGATGACATCCGATTCATGGATGAATGGCGTGTGATTTGGTGCCCCACAGCCCTCGATTAGTTGGTGAAAAAAGCGTGCTGCTGCACAGTGTCGATGATGGGTGCAGAAAGTTGGCTGCAGCACACGACACTTCAATTTTGGTGGGAAGTCACTTTGTGATGACAATGAGTGTTTTAATTGTACCCCCCCTAGACATGTTCCTCACTCTCTTTTAAACTGCAGCTTCAAATTACCTCCTGCTGTGGTGAGTCAACAGGTGAAATGTGAAGAACAACCATCCATTTTCTAAATGATACCAGATCTCAAGAATGTGCTTTGCCTAGAAAATCAGGTTTGATACATGCAAATGGCTCACAATTAAGCTTTTCGGTATGCCTTTAGAAGCAGCAACAAATGGAGACACATAAGTACCCTTTTGGATAAAATGCATGCGAGGCATTAAACAATAAGAATAGCTAACAGCGGGAAGTGTTTTCATAGCAGTCATAGCAGTCAGAAGCACAGACTTTGTGCTTAGACACAAGTGCGCAAAGGGATGTGTACATAGATCGGTGCACTAGAAAACATGATAGGCGTCCGACAGCACATAAAAACGCAAAATAGTTCAGAACACAGTGCTAAGATATTTCTTCAGTGAAGAAAACTATGTCCTCTATAATAATATGTCCAGTACATCTGATGATACAGAAAAGCTGGCAGAAAATTTCACAACGCAAACATTGCCACTGTGACCATATACAGTGGAACCCCAATTATACAACTTTTTCGCGACCGCATGAGAATGTCGTATAATCCGGGCATCACAGCATATTCCGACCAACAAAACCTATGTCTAAAATGAACGGATTCGTGCGACAGAGTTCGGAGGAGCTTTAATTTAAACTATAGGCTAATACTCTGCAGGACTGGGAAACCAAAATCACCATAAGATTAACTGCAAAAAGAATACTGCTGTGCAGCTAGGTGCCAATCACGCTTTATTGGAACGATTTATCATACCTAGCTGTACTGCGATCCGCACCTGCCAGCATGGCAAAACCCATTTGCACACTTAAAAAAAAATCAGTCAATTTCTTGTAGGCTTTCTATGAGCCACGCTGCAAAAGCTTTCTTTCGAGCCCAACGACTTCTGCAAGGAGGTCCCCTACAGCATCGCCTGCACAGATGAATTTCCAAATATTGTCGATGCTACGTAACACATCTGTGAACACAGGCACAGCAGCATCTCTGGCATCATCCTTGTCCAAGGTGGCAGCCAGCAGTGTCAGCATGAGGCAATGCCTCCTAATCCTGTCTCATATGACGGCCCGCGCGGAACCAAGAACCTAAAGAGGGACGCGCAAGAAGTGGTCTCTTGTGTAGACCGAAAGCTCTGAACTGCGTGAGTGAACACACTTATCAGATTCGCACATGTTTTCGTGCTTTCCATATACACTGGGGCGATATTCTCGGGGGACCACTTTCAAAGATAGTTTCCCTTTCACAAGGCTTGGCAATGGACTTTGCACACTTTGCACTGTGCAAAGATAGAAAGCTTGACACAGTGCCAGAAACAATGTCAGTCATAAACGCAGACACATCTGGTGCAGAGTCACGCGAGAACAAAGCTATCTCGGAAAGAAAACTTAGAGGAGCAAAAAATGCAGAGAGAAAGTGCAACGAGATGGCAACAAAGGGAAACGAACAATGAGAAGGCAGCGAATGCGAAGGAAGGAAAAAGGAGGCTAGTGGAAAGAATTCTCAGCTTACTGCGTGCAAAGGGGCGCTCTCCCCCTCCTGACAAAGGGGATGGTGCCGCAAAGGAGCTGGCGGCGCCTGTGGCACTCCTCAGGTTGGGTTCGCAGTTCCGCGCCAGTTGTTGTAAGAGACAGGACGTGCGTAATCTTGCCTCATATAATCAAGTTTTTTAATGCATAGTCTCTAGGGGGAGTTCGCTGGGACTACACTAATCTGTCGTTAAACTTGGGATGTCGCAAAATCGGAGGACACACAATCGGGGGGTTCCACTGTACCTGTGCCAGAAGGCTTGCCAAGTAATGTTTTGCAAGTTACAGACCTTGACACAGAGGTCCCGTTTTCACAAATGTCTACAATACGGTCTGCTGTTAAAGGGAACACAAACTTAGTATTCTGCCATTGATGTCATCGACACATTGCAAGAAAGGCCTACTAGTACAGAGGATTGAATTGGTACAAAAATTGCACTGCTTTAACCGATGACTGTTATGACCGGTTTGTGTCGCAAAACAAGCCAGGAAAAGGACGACAACCAGGAAAAGGACCACAAGCATTAACCGTATTTACTAGATTGTAACGCAAGTTTTTTCCCCAGATTTTTGCTACCTGAAGTCGATCCTCGTGTTACTATCGAATACTGAAATTCAAGTTGTCTAAAAAGTGCAATGATGCACCCAATTCTAATCAACGAGTGAAATGTGCAAGTGAACATGCACGAGGGACGCGCACGCTTTCACGGAGAGTAAACACACGGCAGAGCTAGCGCAAACACGAAGTCTTCCGTCGTGCGAAAGGTCCTGGGGGGGGAGGGGGGGGGGCGACGTTTAGCTGCGACACCAAATGCGTATCTTGCGACCAGGCACAAGGGGAACTGGCGACTCAATTTCCCATGCGAAATAAGCAAAGCCGAAAGGCAGTGCTGGAGGGAGGGGGCACGGCTTCTACTCTGCCACCATGCTGCGTACTTTGCGCGGTGCGGGCTGTCACGCGCACCGTATCTTGAAAGCCATCTCCACACGGCTCTTACCTTTCTACACGCTGTGCTTTCGCCGCTCAGTTTCCGTTCAAGCGATAGACTGCACGAACCTTCGGTCGCTGCAGCTGGCACGCTTGCTCACGCTAGCATTTTGACAGTGGTTGTGCACGGTCATCGAGTGTGGTCTAATCATGTTTGCTAGTGTGCGCTGCCACCATGCTTGTTAATTCAGTTAGTAAGCGAATGTGTCCAAGTTTATACATCCAATAAAACTACTGTCCTTACTCCGTATAGCTTTGTACTAATTTGCTATCTCAATCGATGCTTCGCCTTTGGGCGGAACTGCAACATTTTCATTCATCCGGTGGTCTCGCGTTACTTTAGCAGCTTTCTTTTTATTTTTCTTGGTGGACGCAATGAAAAGTCACCCCTCGCATTACAATCCAGTAAATACAGCATTACTGTATGACAATAGAGCATGCGACGACACTCACTTTGTTGTAGTGAAAAATCCAGCCAGTTAATTTTGCCTGCCTGGCACTAAGGTGACTTACATCTTTTGCAGCACATGCAAAGTCATGCAACAGTCATGCAAGAGCCTCTCGGGATAGCACAACTTTTGCCGGCTGCGCATGGCTATTACTGTCACTTTCATTGATGTCTGCCCATTTCACCTGTGCAACGAGTGCTTCGCCAGTCAAATATACGTACTTCGCAACCGTGCCATCTGAGGCGCGGAAAATCCTCTAGCGCCAACACGTGGTTGTCGTCCATTGTTTCCTCGAGCTTGTACCATGCCACGGTTGATGAGCAGACGTGTGCTTACCGCGGTTTGTGGTGTGCAGAGGCGTAGTTCTATTGGCATCCCCTTACCCCTACATAATGGTGTCCAATGTGGGGCTCTTGGAACATCGAAAGACAGATTTGCTCGGTTCGAGACAACCTTTGTTTGAACTGGAGCGTAGGCTTAGTGTGGATTTTGATAGCTAGCGTCGGCGGCGAGCTTTCTTGGGAGCGAGGCCATGGTTGCTGCGGTGTGTTTGAACCTGCCAAAATGCTAAGCCTTCCGGAAAGGTTTTAGAAGAAAATCATTTATACGAGAGCCACATGGCCCGCGTCCTTGGAGAGCGGGGCCCAGCACCCGCTGAGCCTCGGCAAGCCCACAGCGAGCGAGCGAGGAAGTATCGTGGGCTAGCACTTAGCATTTAAGTAGCCGCCAGACATTATAAAAGCTGAATTTAAACATCATACCACGTGGGCGATGCACATACAGAATTGCTCTCCCTTGCACTACTGCAATGTTTGTTGAGTGCATTGAGTGCGCTGGGGTGCAAGGATAGAGAGAAACATCGGTTTCACGTGACCTTCAGACCATGTGTATGTTCTCGGCCATTGGGCAAGGCCATTAAAGCAGAGAAGGCGGGAAGGGGTGTAGGGAAACCTCCTTCGCTTCACTTCCATGTTTGAAGCAGCTGACTGAGGCTTCAAGGGTTAAGAAGCAAGTTACATGTACACAGCGCAGTGCCATCAGAAGAAACTCACAATCCTGTTTTTTTTTCCTTTTCTAGCTGGCTCACACTTTTCAAATTGTCAAAACCATTAATTCAACGCGAAACAATTGCAGTAAGCGTTTAACGTGGAATACATTATGAAGTTGGCTGTAACATGGTTTTTTAATTGTTATATATTATATACTGTTTAAAATGGTATTGTTATAAGTGGACTCAACTTTACTTTTATGTATCAATGTATGTTTGATGGATCATATCAGCGACTTTCCGAAAAAGTAACGAATGTTTCAGTTGTATTGGCTTGACCGTACTGTACAACTATATGACAGCAATAGTCGGCTTATAAGAACACCATGAACTATAAAGTGCACGTATTCTAACCAAGTCAGAAGCTTTCCTCTCCGGGCATTGCCCTCTCCTGCCCAGCTACTTAGTTATGCATGTCGTGCACAGACCTAAGGGAGCTGTTGCTCTAAGACTCTAGACAATGAGTGCTGCAGCATGCGACAAATAATCCTCTGTAGGGCTGCTTACTGTTAGACTGCAACACCCGGGGTGGCGACAGGATAGGTCTACTAAGAGGAGGTGGCACTGGGTGAGGCACAGCCTGGCCCGGATTTAACCTATGGTAGAAGTGCTCGTCAGTGGCCCCTAGCGGCACCTCCCCACGTGCGTACAGGTCGACTTCACTCAGCAGGCAGTGGCATTCTACGTCAACGTCCGGTTCCTCCTCCGCAGGGTCCCGAGTTCCTCCATCTAAAACAAGGAGAGCAGAGCAGTGTCTTTTATTTTCTTACAGGCTCATATGTGGCCCTTAATATCAAGCACTTGCAATAATAGAAGTCTTATTACCTTCTGGTGCAGGCGAAAAGCTAATTTGGAGTTGCAAACAGGCACTTTTGTTGCAGCGTCCAACGTACTTATACAGCATTTTTCTGTGTGTAACCCACCTCTGCTTATAACCAGGACCCCCAATTAAAGCACCCAGAAGAAGAAGAAGAAGAAGAGAAAAATACTATATATATATACATATAAAACAAGTGCATACAGTGAAGTAGTAAGTGCGCACAATGCTCAACATCATTTAAAAACAGTTCCATTTGCGGATGCACGACTCGTCCACGTCGTATCTTGCCCAGAGGCCATGCTACCCACCTCTTTGGCGATAATGATTATCTTCAGCATCTGCTGTGCTGTACAGAACTGCTTAACAGATTGAAGGGCAGCAAGATCTGACTGGAAAGCTGCAGGCAAGAACTACACAAAGTAAACAAAGCACTGATGCCCACCAACCTGTGAGGGAAGTGGCATCAAGCAAATGCTTGCTCATCAATCTGGTCTCTTTGGATTCCACCTCTGTTCGAAGCTGCTGGAGGAGCTGCATCTGCTGGGCGTACGTTCGCTGCAGCAGCTCAAACCTTTGGCGCTGGTGGGTGAGAAGAGCTGCATCACAGCGAAAGGGTGCAAGAGTTCATGCCGCCATACCTGCTAAACTACAATCTTAATATTCGTAAAACAATGACACAAACACAACAAAAAGGGTTCATCGCGTTACCACAAGCCGACTCCACCTACCCCTTCCCTTTCCCCTTGCTCGCTCTCAAGCCGCCATCTTTGTCGGCTCACCCTAGCATGCCTTCACTCACACCTAAAGCATGCGGGGTGTGGTAGGATCTTATTGCACTTTGACTTTATACGAAACATGATGCTGCTCCACCTTTTCAACATTAAAGTGTTGAAAATCCAGCCTAAAGGCATTTTTCATACTGCAGTGGATCCAGGATATAAAAAACTCCAAGGAGATTACAAAATATATCGGAGTATGATAATTCTAAATATAAAATAAGCCTATCTGAACTTATCTGAGATCTCCACATGCTTGGACAGTTTCTCAAGATCATGAAAAGTGGGGACTTACTGATTTGCTTCTCCCAAGACTGTATCGAATGCAGAAAGTTCACTAATGTTTTGCTCACGAACATTGCAAGTAGTTTGCGCTGCGGAATGGGCTATACACAATAATAATGCTAACCCTAAATGGCCGCATCACCCGACATGCGACCGCACAGCGCCTTGCGCGTGTCAAAGTGCTTGTTGCACATTCTTATTTAGCACAAGGTAGAAATGGATGCACCGCGGAAGCAAACTAGCCTGTATGGATATGCGCTGTGCCGCTAGCAGCGCACTTGTACTGCAAATTGCGCAAGAATATGCCCGGCCGCGTGTCTGTTACAATACCAAGAATACAGCGTTTAAATGACCGATCGTCATAAGTAGGATTGTTATGCCGGGTTTTGGAAATGAGTTCCTGTTGGAACCTGTTGTCCTCACTTCTCGACCGTCCTAAAAAGTCCGCACAGTCTCTTCTTGTGTGCTGTTCAGCGCTCTGATGCCTGGAGGCAGGTACGTCCCTTTGTTCTTGGCCCTCCGCCTTCGGCCCCTATGTCAGTGAGTGTCAACACTAAACACACGCCGTTAAGTTTTGGAAGTGGGTTTAAGCTTGCAGGACATTTGCACTCAAGTGTAACCATGTGTGCATGAATGAAACCCTTTCAGGGCAGACCCGCAAATTGCACAGCAATGAGTCTTGCGGTGGTTTAGTTAAATGTTAATCTAACAATCCGTCCAAGTGCAGGTTGAGGTCGGATTCGTTTTGGCCGCTCACAGAATCCTAAAATGCCGTTTGCGGGAAGCCCTTGTCTACAAGACAAACTCAGCAGCACAGCATCTCCAGTTTGGCATCCCATACCCAGCGCCACTCAGTGCGAAGATGGAATGTCATTCACGCTTTCTTGTGGAATGTGTATTGGACCATAAGGCCTTTCGTGTTCTTGAAGTAGAGTGGTCGATGTACTCTTGCCAATAATGAATGGCCACCGTTTGCATAAGCCATCCATACGTGCAGCGAGCAAAACTGAGAGCACCCTGCTCATTTTTCCTCCGTGGCATGTACAGTAAAACCTCGATGATACGATCACGGCTGGTACGAATTTCGGTGTGATACGAATTCATAACATTCCCTGGCCGAAATACATTGCTCACAATACAGTGTAGGCCGCTTATAACGCAAGTCACCGGAGTAGCGAATATCCGCATTATAAGCGGTACTGCACTATAACCAAAACAACAATTTTATTGTGACAGCAATTATATAGACACTCCAGGCGCATTTCGAGCTGCTGTAGCTGTCGCCGCGAGGTTCCGTATAAAGTCTAAGGGCGATAAAATTGTTGCTGTGTGCTATATGTGCGACTGAAAGCGTGCGAGGATGAGCCGGTGATCGCGTCTCAATCTCGCACACGCAGAGAGGAAAGCGGGAAGGAAGGGCGCTGCATTCCGTCGCGCGCACCGCTCGGAGGGGGGTGTTTACTCCGAGCGCGCATAGCGCAGATACAGCGGCCCGCAGGGGCCGCAGTATCTTGAAAGCTATCGTGAGGAATGCTTGAAAGCCACTCATCCTGCACCTCATGAGGAATGCTGGGATGCTTGGCCGGCGCGACTTGGTGCGTCGGGCGAAAAATATGAACAGAGCTATTCACGGGCCAGCAACGTTGGAACACGCCGATGGCGCGAGATGCACCAGTTGTTCGCCACCGTGACGTCATGGAGCTCAATGTGCGCACTCGCGTTACATTGGAGTATATCTACGGATTGAGGAGAGCGTTCGCCATCCCATTTGACTGCCAACTTCCAGACAGCCGCACTGTAACCGGTATTTCGGCTTCCGCAACTGCACTATAAGCGATACGTGTATACATGGAGTGCTATGGGAAAATTAACGGGAGTCTGAAAAGACTGTGCTACAGTCAAATCTCGTTAATTCGAACACGCTTAATTCGAACTGCCGGTTTTTTCGAACTGACGCTGTGGTCCCGTCAAAGTTATGTGTATTCCAATGGGCGAAAATGCTCGGTAATTCGAACGCGAAAGCATTTGCGACGGTTAATTCGAACATACCACGGGCCGACAATGCTCTCAGCAGCGCGCCAAATAACGCGGCGGCGCCTCCGACTGGCATTGCTCCGACACCGCCATAGAGCAAAAGCTTTGGAGAGACCCCTTAATGCAGCGGCGGAGGCCCAGTCCGGCAAACGCTCGCTTCCCGATAACGGCGCCAGCACAGCGGCAGGCGCGTGCGGAGACCGTCGAAGGTGAGGGAGTTGCGAGGGAGTCAGGAGAGAGGGCAAGGGGAGCCACCGAAGCCACTGCCACCGAAGCGGCGGAGTTGCCAAGGCCAAATCCGCTTCCCTGCCGCCCTCCTCCCTCACATTCCACGGTCTCGGCGCGCGCCTTCCGCTCACTGTAAGTTTTGTTGTCTGCCGTTATCGGGAACCGAGCGTTGGCCGGCTATGGGCAGTTGCGCTTTTACGCTCGCTAACGGCAGAAAACTAAACTTCAGAGAGCGAGCTATGCCGGCGCCGTGCGCGCGCGGGGGACCGTTGAAGGTGAGGGAGCTGCAAGGGAGTTGGGAGAGAGAGCGAGGGGAGTCACCCGAAGCGGCGGAGTTGCCGAGGCCAAATCTGCCGCCATAAAGCAAAAGCTTTGGAGCGACCCATTAATGCAGCGGCGGAAGCCAAGTCCGGCAAACGCTCGCTTCCCGATAACGGCAGAAAACAAAACTTCAGGGAGCGGGCTATGACCCGGTGCCGGCACGGCACGGTGGCGCGCGCGCGGCGGGAGACCGTTGAAGGTGAGGGCGCTGTGAGGGAGTCCAAATCCGCTTCCCTGCCACCATCCTCCCTCACATTCGTCTCTGCGCGCGCCCGCCCTTTGCCATGCAGGCGCCGTCCGCTCCCCGAAGTTTCGTTTTCTGCCGTTATCGGGAACCGAGCATTGGCGGCAGTGGGCAGTTGCGCTCTTTATGCATTTGCGCACCGCGATATTTCACGACTCGCACCGTTCGTGCATCATGCTATGGTGCTGGAATACTTCAAAATACGTCCTTCCTTTAATTCGAACAAATTTTCGGCCCCTTCGAGTTCGAATTATCAAGATTCGACTGTAGTAGAAAGTTATACGAAGTAAGGATAGTGTTACTTGTAACGGCCATATAAACTTGTAAGCATTCGCTTACTAACTAAATTACCAAGCATGGTGTCACGTGTGCACAGGTAACTATGAACACATCTCGCCCGATGACCACGGACACTCGCTATCGAAAGGCTGGCGCGAGCAAGCGCAGCAGCAGCGAGCGAATTGACCTTCGCATTGTTATCCCTTCTACACGAACTAAAGAACGAAAAGCACAGCGCATACGAAGCTACCGGCACTAGGCACACTTTATCAACATCGCAGATCGTTTTGACGATGAGGCCCATGCAGGCGCGCACTTTGCGCACGTCACAGATTGCCGTCTCTGCAATGTGCTAGTCACTTGTTGCAACATACAAGCTGGCTGCATCGCTAAATTTACGTGAACGCCACATTCAAGCACACGTAAGCTGCAGGAACATTGCAGATTGGCGACGTATCACGGGGAACTTAATACATGGGAGTCAATGGGATTTAGGTCGGGACCGCAAAAACGTGACATTGCAGCCAGGAAAACACAGCAGCGAGGAAAGTATCAATGGGGTTCTACTATTAGAAATTTTTTCTGGTAAAAATAAAATAATGTTTTTTAAACTTTGTGTATGTTTTGACGTACGAATTTTGGGTGATACGAATATATCACGTGACCCCGCGAGATTTGTATCCCCGAGATTTTACTGTACTGCACTTCAGATTCCCATTTCTTGTTTGACAGCATCTTTCTTAGGAGAAGCACACTTGCAAGAAGCGGGGCACAAAGTTTGATATATTGAATGTGGCGGTGAAACGGAATTCAATGTACACGTAGTACATTGCTATACTTGACATGGGATTTCAAGGGGATTTTACATCTGTTCGATATAGACAATAATTCGATATATCCGAGTTTGATATAATTGGGATCGACTGCATTACTCATTAACTAACCAGAGGTGTTTTCCAAAGATGTGAAGAGACTATAGGGTTAATGAGCACCACAGTGGTTTCCTCAAGACATTTTTAGGTACAGAACAGCACAAACTAGCTCAAGCCAAGATATTGCGCGTAATTGACTTCACTTTGCCACTCATTAGACTACCAGAAGCACCGCGACATCTGGAGTTCACACTGAGCGATTGTGTGCATGTCCCTTGAATAAGCTAACTGTAGCGACATTCCTCCTCTCTCGGCCTTTCCTTATCCGAGTTCCCTCCCTGCATGCCCTTCCCTCGCCACTTGCACTCTCAGTTTGCTCTATTTGAATGCAGCAATTGCACTTCCAACCACTGCAATCGCTGCCATACCAGGAGTCGCTATCTCCGTGATTGGCGCAATCGTGAGGCTGTGCACTGCGATCAGCAGAAACTGTCATGGCGCCTTCATGATTAAAAACAAAACCAAACAAACAAAAAACAAAAGGCGCAGCCGGCAGCGCACGCTTGTTCCGCATTTTCGTGCTCGCATTTTTACGCATTTTCCGTGCTCACGTTGGTTTCGACGGGAATTCAGGGCGCAGGCTCCTTCCCAAGCGTATCGCCCCTGAAGGAAGCCGAACGCCAGGCCGGGGTACGCTTGTACCTTTTTTGAAGCCAGTGGGTGCCCGGCGGCGGTGGGAATCGAACCCACAGGCGCTAGCACAACCGCGTGACATTGCTGCACCAACAAGGAAGTGTGGATAAGCCAAGGACCACCTTGCCTGCCCTCACTCGCCGGCTCGGGGAGCAAGATAAAAGAATGTCGCGACCTCAATTTTTATTCAGGGGGCCTAACCGGTAGCAGCTGGTTAGCATCCACAGACAGAAAGAATACGAAAGCTACTTTTACAAAACATCTGAGACCAACAACACAAAGCCCTGCACTGTGCCAGCGATCTTTTGCCGACGCATGCTGGAGCCAAAGCTGTTTTGGCGCCCCATTTCCGACATTTTTTTGCTTTCGCCGCTATTTCACACAGAAATTTATGCGAGTATTAAATGGCACAATGGTGCAGGATCCCCACCCGTGTTTATTGAAAAGTGCTGCTGTCACAATGCAACACAGAATTTTAAGAAAGTCCTGCAATAACTTTAGTTGTACATTTGCCATACCTTAGGCATATGTGGCTGTGCCTGACATGGTCATACAAGCCAGAAACATGAGCAACATAGGTATAACTTCCAATTAGCATTTTTGGTGATAAATATGTCATTATCAAATACCAACTAGATGAAGAAAGCCTTCTAAAGGAACCTTTATTAAGAGCAACAGCCTTAAGGTCCCAGAAATGCTTCCATGGACTGCAAACCGTTCACAACATTTCCAAGAAATCTTCAGTGCGGACTACTCATATGGTGAACCCTTCAGTGGTCTCACCTGGATCATGTCATCTAGGACAGGTGGAGAGTGGTGGAAGCCGAGTCATGGGGGAGTCCATGGCACCTGTCCTGCGGCCAGCCAGGTCCATACAGTGAAGTTGTGGGCCTGCTTGTGGAAATCTGTCAGTCCAAACAAATTGGGAAAACCTATAGAAAAAAAAATGCAAACTAGGCACAACATCCTAATTCTGTTCTACAGCAAAAGGGCAAGAAATATGAACAGAGTAAATACTAAACACAATAGAAACCTGGATGCTTCATACAGGGTGTTCTTTTCAGCTGCACCAAATTTTTAAAAATTGCTTGTGGCAGAAGAACACAATTCTAACCGTCGATCTAAATTACTATATGAGGCAGGCATACTTCAATAATAATTCAAACTGCTTAATTGAATAATTACATAGTTCAAACTAATTAACTTAGTGAATTTTTACTTGATGGCACATATTTAAATCTACGAATTGTAGCTAGGGAGTATGCACGGTATATCGACTTAGAACGAATTTTCAGGACTATGCTACTTTCGAGATAATATTCAAAGTGTCTGATGAAATGCATTGGCGTTCCAGTTAACTTTGGTGTGTCAATGCATAAAACAGCCGTTTTCTTAAAAAAGGAAGTGAAACAACAATGCAATTTTACCGCAACTCCAATAGTGCATATCTCGAACCGGTACCATCCTCAGAATTTGTTCTAAGTTGATATGCTTTGCATACTCACTAGTTACATAGATTAAAATATGTGCTGTAAATTAATTAAAAGTTCATTGGTGTAATTATGTTAATTATTCAATGAAGCATTCCAATTTTTCATAAGATTAATGACCGTCTCACCTAGTAATTTAGATCAAGGGTTACTATTGTGCTATCTGCCACAGACAATTTCAAAAAATTTGGTGCAGCTAAAAACACCCCTGCATATTAAATATTCCGACTGTATATTCCCAGGCTACCCGAACTCAATGCCCATCTTTCTGTCTGTCTACAATAAATCGAGATGAGAGCCACACAATCTTCAAAAAACTATCTATCTTAATCTATCTATCTATCAAATGCTTTATCCTGTCCTTCGTTTGCTAGAGTGCCACTCCAAACCACCTCTCCTAACTTTACTGCTCTTAATGCTAGAAATGTATGCACTATGCACTGGCATCCCTAGCAACCTTTGCCTCTCTTTGTTAAGCTGTGAAAAGCCCCCAAATATGTTTAACAGCAGCTGTGGTATGCAAGATGGAGGCGATGGACCATCCACTATACAAACCTGATCAGCATGTAAAAAATTAAATTTAGGGGTTTTACGTGCCAAAACCACAATCTGATTATGAGGCACGTTGTAGTGCGGGACTCTGGATTAATTCTGACCACCTGGGTTTTTTTTTTTTAATATGAACCTAAATCTAAGTACACAAGCGTTGTTGCAGTTCGCCCCCCATGGAAATGCAGCCGCTGCAACCGAGATTGGACCCGCAACCTCGAGCTCAGCAGTGCACAATCTTACTAAGCTAATGCAGCGGGTAGCACGTAATAAATCTCACGGACATACCTGTGGCCTGTAGTCCGCGCGTGCGGGAGGCTGGTCTGGTCGAGTAGGAGGAAAGTAGGGTGGTGTTTGGTGGGTTGCCTGAGGGGAACGGTGATACTGCAGCCTGGATGGCGAGTGTGGCGGAGGTCGGCGTGACGGGTGTCACGGGTGTCAGCATGCCAGGGTACGGTGGTGGCAGGTCCTGGTCCACTGGGAACGGAGGCTCAAGGGGCTCGAACAGCCGAGAAGTTGGCAGGCGTGCTCCCTCCCGATTTATCGAGGCCTCTTCCGAGTCAAACTGGCTGTAAAGCTGGTCTGGCTTGCACGGGTGAGGTGTTCTATGCACTCTGCTCTGTTGCGGGGATACTGAAAGTCGCACCAGACAAATAAACAAGATCACTCTTACCTATTCTATCCCCCTCAGACACAGTGTCCACCCTCCACAGACGACCTTCAATTTCTCCAAAATAAATGTGAAATGATAAGCTAAATTGTTCTGATGTAACGTAAACCTAGACACAGGTGGCACTACATGTCAAGCGTGTAATCAATTTTTATGCCACCAGTTTTCAAGAAGAATCATATCTTATGTGGGACGCAGGGTTCATACACAACACTTGACCCAAAATTGAAGGACAAGTTTAAGGATTAAAGGTAAACATTTGATAGATATCTGCCTGGTTGTGGACCAACTGAAAACGCCACTATAAGCACTGCTACACCTCACGCCATCTCACTCCTGAAGAAGGAGCCGGTTGGGCTCCGAAAACGTCAGGTTTTAAAAAGAAATTTTGGTTTGAGTTTTCCTTCTCTTCAAGAATTTCAATGATTTCAAAGGCTGAAATTCAAGGAGGGGGAAACAAACCTTAATTACACATACACTGAAATATTGTGAAATCTCCCTTCTTTGCTGCAATTTCTAATCAGCTTAGCAGCTGCTGAGTTGGCCATGCACTTCACGCTCTTCAGGTAGCATTTTTAAGTTGTCTTTTCCATTATAATGATGCCAATCACCTCCTGGCATGATGGTCAAGGGCATCAGACATGCAGACACTTGTGTAAATGCCAAATGTTCTGAAACTTCCTTTCTGCTAGGCATTTATAGAGCCTGGGGTATGAAACGAGCCATTATGGCTACGGTGCGAACCAACTAGCAAAATACAAAGTGGTAGCCCAGCTTGGTCACTGATCTGGCTTGTCTAGCTCTACAATGGCAACGGTGATTCAAACAAGCCTGTCGTTAGTGGCCGTGGACATGCCACATGGAAATTGTTTAGCCAGCTCTCAAAAGAAAATACCTGGGATCGTTTCCCAATAGACAGTGCCCATGGTATAGCCCCCCATACAAAGCTGGTTACTTTGAATGTTCGAAGTTTCCCCCAAGCACAGTTTTCAAGGAATACCAGGATCTCATTTATTTCAAGGAGTCCTGAGGGCCTTTGAATGTCATTTCCGAATTCATGTGTTTTCAAGAATTTCAAGGAAGTGCATGAACCCTGGAGACGTATTACTGTGTTGTCACCAAAGACAAAAAAATTAGTGCGTAGTACATGTTAAATGCAAACAGATGAATCGGCAATCAAGACTGAAAAGTAAATGCGAGCAACCGCCATGTGATATAAACCTGTGTCTGCGTGTTTAGGCAAACAAAAGGCACTTTTATGAGAACAAAGTGGAGAAATGGACTTTCTGTCCACTAATGGTACTGATGTGAGCACGCATTGAACAAAGAAGTAGTTTTCAGGTTCATAACAGGCCATTTGACAATAAGAACTGACTTTAAAAGGCAAGTCTCACAACAATCTTGCTGGGTCTGAGGAAGCTATACTTATGTTTCATACTTGGCAGGCATTGCTGCTGAAGCCACTCAGCTATGGAACTGCATCACTGCACGTTCCGGAGCAAACTGGCTTTAATTTACGATGTATTTATCTCAACAACTTCCTACGTTAAACATACAGGTGGGGAAAAACACCCAGTAAAACCTTGTTCATACGTTCCGGAAAAAAAATATATATACATATATGTATATTGTGAGACGTCGGCCGATGCGATGCCTTTATTTCCGAGCAGCCGCCCGAGTCAGGGACGAAGCACCGCACGAGACAAAAGATGATGATGAGTCGTATGTACAAATGACGACGACGATATGCACAAATAGCGCTCACACAAGATGATGAGTCGATGTACAGATGACGAGGACGATATGCACAAAATGTGCTCAAATAATATATATTTCGAGATGATAAATGTACTAATAGGAAAACTACGATCCGAAGATGCTAAAAAACTTGACAGATTCAACTGTAGTGAACATATATAATGCGAAGCATTGAGCACACACAATGAGTAACCAAGTGGTCTTATAAACAGTAAACTTTATTCACATGTTTTTGTTGTGAGAGTATTTTATTTACGAGGGCCCGATGTAGGAACCACTGACAATAATACAAAGATGATAGGAAAGGATACTTACAAGCTGTACATAAGACTGAATCACTGCATCTGGTAGTTCCGGAAACTGAGCTCTCATGTCATGTAGAGTCCTGGTGCACTGGTGGCATGAACACATCGCCATACCCGTAGTGTGAATCTAGCACAGTGTCTGCATGAATAAGAGGCACAACACAGCATCAGGCATCACAGCACCTGCTTCCATACTATGATGGCAATTAAGCAAGCTTGCTGCATATTTATTTAGAATGGGTTAGTGCGATAGCATGGTCTATAGAAAATGTCATGTATCTCAAAGCAAATTATTGTAAGCTGTTCCCATTAGATATTATTGATACAATTCCATCCTATAGTTCCTTATTTATGTGTTGAAGTGACTGTTATTCAGGCGTGGTAATAAGACAGTCACAGTTTTTACATTTATAATAATGGTTTGAAACAGACAGGGCCAGCAGTCCTAGGTGAACTAGCGTTGCTGCAGACACATCATGTTTGCGGTTCCATTGCTGGTGTGGGTGTGCAGTGTTGTGCAGAAGTTATTCAGAAAGCAGCACA
>NC_051161.1:57816683-57861773 GCF_013339745.2 Dermacentor silvarum
GAATGATGATGAGGGGCGAAGCTCGGAGGGAATCATCGGACCTCCCGCTTAAGGGGACGCTAGCACAAAACGCTTAGAAACGTGTAGTACTCTCTAGTAAGGGGGAGCGGCCACAGCGTCTTACGCAGCCATTTACACATGCCGGAACGTGCACCGCGTTTGCCGACGCATCACATGACTGCTGAGAGACTATACCCCCCGTATTCACAAACGCTCCTCGACTTGAACTGACTTGCCACCGCCTTGGGCAGCGCGTTCGAAACGCGTTGAAGGTAAGGCGGAGAGGCCACAGCGTCTTACACCAGCTTCTTACACGGGCCGTAACGCGCTAGCACAAACGCGTTAGAAGCGCGCTAGAAACGCGGCTTTCGTTAATGTTGGGTATTTACTGCCATCGTGGTGCGTGTGTCTATGTGCGCTTCGTGGCGTAGTGGGCTAATGCCGCGCGCACGGAAGCGAGGGGTCCCTGGTTCGATCCGCGCTACGAACACAACTTTCGGAATTTTTTTTTTCATAAAACGCCGGAAGCGTTCTCCGGAAGCCGGAAGCTGGCTTCCGGGACCGGAAGCGGAACCGGAAGTGGAAGTCGGCTTCCGGTTTACTATACGTATACATATATATGTATAAGGGTATACATACATATACGGACACACAACGCCATCTATTGAGCAATTCATAAAACTAGACGCGGCTACCTACTACGACGGGGACGAACGGGTGCCGCTATAAGGAGCTTCGCCCCTAAAACGATGAAGCGAAGTCGACGAACCTTCAACGCTACGCTCAGTCGCATCGGTGCCGGAGCCAGCAGGGCAGCAGCGTTGTGCTCACCCATACTATATAAACACACTAGAGTTCCTGCCGAGCTGCTGTGTGTATGCACTGCTCTCCAAGCGAAATAAGCAGTGAATGTCAAGCTAACGTTATCCAATCGGCTCTGGCGTCTTATTAACACCGACGGTTTTCCGGAGTTCTCATCTCAAGCACCATCTTTAGGTGCAACGTCCCTATAAGCGTTGCCATTGTTACCATTTCACCACCGTTGTGGGCGCTGTTTGCTGCGCAGCAGTAGGGAGCCTACGTGCAAGCGCTGTTTTAGCAGTCATGTATCATGCTGCATCGTGGCAACATGTCCCTTGCGTGTATGTTCGGAGCACCGTCCTAGGAGTTCGAGCCCGTCAATGCTTCACTGCTCATGCCTCAAATGCAATTTTGTTTCCTTCGAAACGTATTATTAAGATGATAAACTTAAAGGTTATCTTGCAAACCCGTAACCGGCTAGACAACACCTTCTTTGCGCAGTTCTTTAGCCGTTAACATGTATTTTTGTTTCTGCCATCCCGTTCTACCGGCTCCACATTGGAGGTCGTTCCCGATAAGCTATTGTAGTACTTTAAGAGTGCTCACACCCTTTGCCGTCGTTTTTGAGCCGTGAGCGTCGCATTTAGGAGGAAGCTTTAGCTCAGACCCAACTCTCTGATGTGGCCTATTCAAATAGATGTAGAACAGAAGCGCTTTTCAGAGGCAACCCCTGGCCAACTTTAATGAGGTCTGTTGCGTTTCAGAGAGAAAGTTAAATTGTAGTCACTGTGGGAAGTGAAATTTCGATTTAGGGCCCCGTGTCGCCGAAAATCCGGCATCGGAGTCTGGCATGGGCGCTCGCGGCCGAGAAAATCATTCCCAACCACGTTTAAGTACGCCACAGCATTATATCATTAATGTTGCTCATACCTTGCTTTGCATTCTTGGCAAAGCTATTCGTCAGAATTTGAGAATGACCATCCACAAACAAATGTCGTGAAACAAAACACCCACCGCGCATGCCTTTTATGGTAAATCTCAGACTGAAGCATTAAAAGTGCGAACCTAATACGGAAACCTGAAATGATGTAATTTCTTTGGCGCGGTTGTGCACTATCTCCGGGATCGGCCCACGCAAGGGGCCGCGTTTCCACCAGAAAGCTCGCCTACGTGCATAGCGTTCGCCGCCAGTGTTTGTCAGTAACCATTACGGTTGCATAAGCTGCAGTCGTCGGGAACCATGAGTAACCGCCAGGGATCTTTGAATGTTATCGCGTTCCACTCTTAAAAGCGAAGCTTAAGCGTCCTCCCAATTTTTAAAAAGAAGTTACTGAAATTCGAAAGTTCGAAAAAAATAGCAGGGAGTTTGCAAGTTTATAGCTCTGCATCAAGAACAGCTATCGTGGTTTGTAAACGGCATTCATTAGATCATTCAAAGCGCCCAAAATCATTTGTATCAATTGATAGCTTACGTCAACTCGTTAAGTTGCATTCAAGGGTTCCGCAAAAGCTGTATTTCCAACTTACACAATTTTTTAAGATTTATGTGTAATATATATATATATATATATATATATATATATATATATATATATATAGAAAAATCAGAAGCACAACTTCGCGGTTATCTTAGGTTATATATATATATATATATATAGATATTATATATATATATATATATTATATATATATATAGACCGCTTTAGATGTACTTTTAGATGCAATGCACCGAATTGTGATATCTGTGTCGGCCTTTCGCGCGAGGGAAGAAGTCGCGTTTTCTCTCTCTCTATATATATATGGTGATTGTAAAGGAGGAAAGAGACGCCTAATTCTGCAGCCCTTCAGGGAACGCGCGTTTGCTCTCCGCCGTGCGTTCGTTCCCCGTGAAAGAGCGCGTCCCTCGCGCCCTTTCACTCGCACTTACAGCGTATACGGCGCGCGGCGACGATTTCATCGCCGTTGGACTCTATACGGAACCTCACGGCGACGGTGAGAAGAAGGAGAGATGCCTTTGGCTTATGTGTGTCAGTTTTGTGAATATTTTAATGCTTGTTTTAAGAGAAAACTGTGCCTTAAAAATACATGCGACCGCGTGCTTAGAAACACTTCACCCATCGGTGTCGTGAAGTTGTATTCTACGTTTTTTCCGGGCGTTGAATAGTCTCCGAAGCACCATAGAACAGCAAAAGAAAACAAAAGAGCACCTAATACTATGGAAGGCCATCTTACCATGGGCGTCAGAAGGGCATGGTATCTGACTCCCATGGTAAAACCGGTAAGCCATTTGTCAGCAATTTGTCATGGTAAGACATTTGTCAGAAGCGTCTGAAAATTAATCATCTGCCTTCTTAATGATTTACAGGTCATACTTATCAGTGTGGTTGTACACGAGCATTTGGACATAAACATTCACTGCCGGCGGCGCTTACAGGCACAGCTGACTCATTAAGACTTGTTTTAATTGTTACGATTATTATTATTATTATTATTATTATTATTATATTATATTTATTTATTATATATTATTATTATTATTATTATTATTATTATTATTATTTATTATTATTATTATTACCATCCTCATCATCAACGAGGTGATGCATGATCTCGTACGTAAAGAAATACGGCTGGAAGCCTCTCCGAACCAGCAATATTCGAAGCGATTCGCGACAAAAGCCGCATTCGCGAGTGTCGTCGTTTGTGTGCGGACCCCACGCACTACAACCGTGGGCGAAAGGGTTGCGCTCGGGAGAAAGAACACCACCGGCTGCCACCACCGCCGTCTCCCGTCGCAGACCCCGGCCGACTTCAATCCGTCTCTTTTTTCAAACCCCGCGACTTATTTCCTTCCGCCACTCTCGCCAACTCCCGCGTCCCGCCGCTGCGTCGCCTGCTGCAACGACGTCACTCGCTCGCATCCGGCCCAGATTAACGATTCACGAACCCACACACCCGCGTACGCGTGGCCGCTAGCGCACGCACTGGGAACGCGAAGCGGCACGGCACGGTGTTCGCCCACGACGCAGAGCGTAGTCGGGGGGTGGTCACACTTTGCCCGCCGCGCTGCCGCAGCCCGCTGCGTCGCTATTATCGCAGCTCCACGATCGGGACACCTTTGGAGCCCCGCTCCGGCGTCCTTGAAAAGCGTGACGAGGTTGTATGGATGAAGGTGTGCGTGAGAAAGGAGAGAAAGGAGAGTGCTTTAAATAGCTCACGTCCTATAGTGAAAAAAAGGGCGTAAAGTGTGACGGTGTATGGGTGTGAAGCACGAGGGCGCGGAATGGAGGGACCCCCAAAAGGCCCTTACGGGAGAGGACGCAGCGATGATGACGCTGAGACCCACGCAACACGGTGTACGCACCCGATGTATCTATCTGGTGCCCGTGACGCTCAAGGTTTCGGTTCATTCACGCCTTCTTTTGCACGGCGAGAAGAGTATCACTCTATAGTGGGGTTCACAGAAAGAGACATGTATAGGCACGTGTCACACCTGTACATATTACGTGAGTTGCACCAGCGGCCGTTATTTGCTTGGCTGGGAATCAACCTGTATAGGGACAGCGATATGGAGATTACGCGACGGCGAAGGAGAAATTAAAAGTTCGCGTTCTCAGCCGGAAAGCTTCGATCGTGGTGAGAAAGAATGGATGTCGGAGGAAGAGTTCATATCGGGTGCGCGCGTACGTTGTTGAAGAGCGCGTAAGAGAGAGCGTTCGAATATGTATCGGTGTGACGCAGTGCTCAGACACACTTCGCAGTATCAATAGCAACTGCACGCTACCACATTGCTGTGTTGGCCACGACGATCTCATGTTTACTGCAACCATCGCTCATTTGCAAGTCATGTGACATGCGTTAGCATTAGGAATGTCAGAGTGGAAAAAAGGTGTATGCGTGTGAAGTGCGGGAAGCCGGTCACGTGGTAGAGATGGAGAGGAGATGGGAAAGCGGAAGGCGGTCTGCTCCGAACCACCGTGGCACTTCGCTCCTCGAAAAGGTAGGACGTGTGTCGAGTGAGCTCCTGAACAACACTTCGCAATGTGGTGAACGCCGCTTAACCCATGGATCCGGGGATTAAAAGAGATGCGACATAATGCTAACGCATTTCTTTCAAATTCACCGTTAAATCGCCGCTGAATTTTTCGTTATCATTCATCCTCATTTATTTCTTACTATCTTCTTGTTCTGTTTATTCTAAACGGGATGGTCGAGATGAAACTCTAGGACGATACGAGACACAACATAGGAGGCATACACGAGAATGGGCCTCGTGCGATTTCGTAAAATAGCGCTGAATTTCAAGTGGGCGTTAACATCATTGGACACTGTGTTACGACTGCGACTTTCATACGTCATTCTGTTTGTTTCGCCCCTCGACTGGCTGAGGGCGTCGTGCTCGTTCGGCTTGCATTGATAACTTCTTCCAACAGCTGTCGCGTACGAAGACTTTGATTACGACACAGTTTAAGCCCATTCGTTTTTCGCCACACAAAACGCATGGGGTCCGCATTGACAAACTCGTCCATAAATGACTGCATACGTTGCCACGTGTATTCCAAAGCAAGGCGCATTACCAGCGAAGGTACTAAATACAAGTAATCTCAAAGCCAAAAATGAAGCCATTACAGAACGACGCCCTCAGCCAGTCGAGGGGCGAAACAAACAGAACGACGTGTGAAAGTCGCAGTCGTAACACAATGTCCAATGATGTCCAACGCCCACCTGAACTCAGCGCTATTTTACGAAATCGCACGAGGCCCATTCTCGTTCTAGAAGTAAAACGAAAATGTGCCGTGATGTTCGTTTCGTAAACTAGGCAGGTGAATGCACCAACTGCAGATGATGGGCCTCATCACGGGACATGTCGTGGTATAGCGTGCCGTGTTACAAGCTCACAGTGATTCAAACGCGCCCATTATAAAGTCAGTCACAACAATTGTACGAATTGACCGGCAATGAAGTCAGAGAAAACACAGGGAGAGCTAACTGTTACAGTTCACGTGAAATGCATAAATAATTAAGTAAGGGAAATGAGAGTGGACGAGAAGATGGCGTGCCGCACGTTGGAGCCGAACCCACTTTTTTCCGCATTACGCGTGCGTAGTTGTATCAATTAGGCTACCGCCGAGGCGACCCCTCCCCCGCTTTCTTGGGTGCTTGTGCATACTAAAGAAGCCTTGGGTGTGTTGGGCAGCGCCAATCCCGGCCGAGGCGGCGACTGCAGATGTAGAATACCCTTTTTAACCGAGGAGATCATGGGACCAGGCGACTGGTCAATAGACCCTATAGTATGGTACCTCACGTCACCAAATTCGAGGCGCTCGCCGTGCGACGGAGAAAAATATGGGGATCCAAGGGGCTTACTCATACACCCAGATTCGTTCCGGAGGTTCTATACGAACTGTGCAGTGTTTAGAACACGTTTCAGTGTTGAAAATGTGAGACCGAACTGTGTAAAAAAAAATCTGTGCGTAGGGCAAGGCGAGGTAAAGTAAGAAAGTACGAAATGAAGAAGAAAAGACAGAAAAAAATAGAAAGCGAAGGAGGAAAACGAGCGGCGAACTAGTTAGCTAGATTTTGTTAACATTACCACACCACCGAAGCAACAACGGCACACGGATGAATTGATATCCTTGACCGAATTTTTTTCCGCATTAATTTTAATGTAAATGTTTGCCAGTGATGGCTTCAGTTACAGGTGCTCTGGAATGTCGTCGGAGATCAAAGCTTAAACGCTCACACGTTAAAATATTCCGAATACAACGGAAAACATTAAAATGCTTTCACTGCGCAGATAGAGTTCAACAAAACTCGCTTGTATTTCCGCCGCATTATCAAACTTTCTTTTTGCGACGAAATGAATAAGCGAGTCAAACGGCATACTATAATAAAGATGCTGGGATAGTACGAGCTCTTAGAGCATACCAAATGACTTGTAACTGAAACATTCTTACTGTATATACGGCAGCACTCCTGAACAGTGTGGAGAAAGCTTCGTACACAGTAAATATTTCTGCACGTGTAGTGCTAGTTTGACCCATGGCTAACATGCTACCCTTAATCTCCTAAGATTCTAAGGCCGATCAAGGCCATAATCCTTTTGCAAGTCGGTTCTTAGTACGGTTAGGGTATGTTACGAACGTGAAAAATCAATTTTAGTGAACAACTGCCCCGTTAGATGCCAGAAACAGGACCTCCACGCACGAGGACTAAGTAACCATGTCTGTATGTTTGAAATATGGTAAAAACTGCTATTGTTTGCATAAACAGAGAGGTGAAGGTGCAGCATCGTGCGGTGGGTTGTCACACTTGAGCTGCATCATGCTTCCCCTCCTTCGCTCCCCCCCCCCCCCCCCCCCCCCAGCACACACACACGGGCTCGAACATTTTGGGGCTGCGACGAGCTTTTGTTTCCATTGCAGCTGATCCTCGTGGCCGCTTTCCTGCTGCTGCAAAGCGGTCTGGAGCCGGCGACAGCCCAGAACAATCATGGAAGCACGGTGAGTGGATAGTGACTCCAACCCTTCCAAGCCAATTCCCGCACACCAATCACCCGCTTACGCCAAATCACGAACAGGCCGCACTTTGCGCGGACGTTCAGCTGCCTTAACTTTTGGTAGCTCGCATTAGGCGATAGACACGCGGGGTGTAACCGTGCGTACCATAAGGCAGGTCTTTCTCAGTCACGATTTTTTTTTTAGTGCAAAATTTGAGAAAAAAAAGAACACGCATTGCGTTTGCGCCGCTCTTCAGTAGATAAATGACCGAGCTATTCCCATCACCTCTGCGCACTCCTCCGAGAGCCTGTTACCTGTCCCCGCTTATTCTCTACCTCACCTCAAGAAACATTTCCACCGTCTCCTGCCCTCTAACAACATCGCGATTCTGGCGAAGCACTGCAATTACCGTCGGCGAAAATGCCTGACCGGTGTTTTTAACTTCGAATCCTGTTTTTCGTGTGAAAATGACCACTGGATATGATGAAAAGTTGGACGAATTTGGATATACGTACCTGGCTTTCGTATAAAGACAGCGCAGAAAGGAGGAAAAGGTCAGGCGGATAAGCGCTGTCCCGCAGTGCTTTGCTATTTGCACGGGAAACGCATGTGCTATTCGTGCACCAGGGTACGTCAGCCCCGATCTCAAACAGAGTATGCACGTATAGTTATCTGCGGCAAGCATCGTAGCCGCTTCTAGCAGAAGGGTGTCGGGCACAGACGCTTGCATGCATTCACAGGTGACAAATAACTTGAGCATAACTTCACGGATATAAACCTCTTTGCCTAACACCAGTATAGGAGACCCATACCAATAATGTTCGCATTTATTTGGGACCATCTGTATCCACCCGAACTTGGTTCATAGTGATCGTATGGGAAGCGTTATGACGGCATGTTGCTTGTTCAGGACTGAACTTAGCGAGAGATTGATAATTGTGGACCTAAATATGGCTAATCGGTGCGCAATTAGTGCGCAATCAACTTTAGAAGCTAATGAATATATATATATATATATATATATATATATATATATATATCGGACGAGAGAGAGAGAGTGATCGTGAAGAAAGGGGCGCTATTTCCTGCAACCCTGCAGGGAGTACGGCTCAGCCCTTTCTAATGCATATAGCATGCGCAACCTGTTAAAGTTGCTTGCGATTAGAAAGGTACGCGTGCTGCGGCGCTGACCGCAGTGTCGCCATAAACCGAGTACAGATACAAAGGGAGAGAGAGAGAGAAATGAGCACTCAGTGCACAAATTTCGTTCTCTCAGCTGTGGAATTCAACACCATTATCTATCCAAGCACAATGAGAAAATTGCTCTACCGAAGTAAATGTCTATGCGAAATCTTTTCACCGGTGATCAACGAAAGGTAACACGCATTGGTTGACGCTGCGCACCCGGATATCCCCGTCCACCCCAACCACATAACGTAGATGCGAGAAGGACGATTGTACCGGGCAGCTTTGTCGCGAGCTACAGCTGCGCTCGACATGAGTATGCTCGAAGCCGACAGAGGATGTTCTGCAGTAAATGATTTGTCAATGACTTATAGGGTAGGCCTTGTTACAATCCGTACGCTGAAAACTCACACGGCGGTGGTGATCGATTAGAGGTAGCGTTTAGGGCGTATCGCGAAAGTTCACCCCCTGCACCAAGAAGAAGTGCCACTAACCGCCCTTCTCCCCTTTGCCTCGCGATACCTGCACTAGATCACACTGCCGCCTGTAACCAGCACCCAAACCTCCCCACTATAATCCCTAACCGACGGCTACTGAAAGATGAATATCAGTACGAGAAGAGCAGCCGAAACCAGGCGCGTGGTCTTTTCCCTCTCTCTTCCCCTGCGTCGTGGCGTGCGCAGCACCAGCCCGGGCAGTTCCTGACCGAGCAGGCGTCCATGCCCTACCAGTCTCGTACTTCGCCGGCGGACACGACGGCAGCCACTCGCGGCACGAGACGCGCGACGCCAACGGCCGCGTCTCGGGACACTACACGCTGGCCACGGACGAAGGCTCGCAGCGGGTCGTCTGCTACGTGGCCGACGAGCACGGGTTCCGGGCCTGGGTCGACACCAACGAGCAGGGCACCGACAACCAGGACCCCGCCGACGTCAGCGTCCGCTCCACGGCGCCCGGCACGGCGGGAGTGCCGCGCGGACCAATCAAGGGCGTCTGCGGCAGCCCCCCGCCCCCGGCGGGTCCTCCGGCCCAGACCCAGATCCTGGTGACGTCGCCGCCCGTCGTCATACCGGCGCCAGTACGCAAGCCCGCCTACGTGCCACCGCCGGCCGTCCATCATGAGGAGGTCATCGTGCCTCCTCCGGTTGTCAAGGTGAGAGATCCAGCCGGCAGGCTTATTAAGGCTCGTCGTTCAGTCGACCTTCAAGTCTTTTGAGCGAAAACGCCTTGACGAACACGAAGGTACAAAAACTATCATCATCAATGGCTCATACCCCTGTAAGCAAGCAAGATGAAGGATAGATATGGTTGATAAAGCGAATTAAAACCGACGATAAAGCGAAACAAGTGGATGGATCAGGCGAGTTAAACGGCAATATAATGACTAAGCGATTAAGAGGATGACTAAGCGAATTAGACTAGTCGAATTAAGAGGATGAGTAAGCGAATTAGAGCTATGGGCTCGGCGAAGTAACACTAAGCGAATTAAGGGGGATTACTAAGCGGAGGATGACTAAGCGAAGTAGACTAAGTGATTTAAGGAGGACGTGTACGTCACGTGTCCGTCTGTAATGCATCGGTACTTGGGCTTTCGCCTTCAAGTCGTCTTAGGGAAAACATAGGAGACCTGTCAATTTTATTCATTGATGCGTTAGCATTAGGAGTGTCCAAGTGGAAAAAAGTGCGTTGCATCAATAAAGCTTTCAATACAACGACATCGTGCGTACTGAGCTGAGCTACGTACGGTTACCTCCGCGATACATTTTGCCCTTGCCTTGCGCCTAGGCCTGGGGGCCGCATTGTAACATCGTAGAGCCCTTGAGCAACTTCTAACAGCTGAAGCTGCCACGGCGGCGAATTCACGTCGGGTGCGGTGGACGCCTCGCGAGAAATATATTTCCATTTAACAAGTTCTCCACGATTCTTATCAGCATGGTGAAATTGGAGATCCGAATGAGCAATGCGTCGGTTGATGGCCGCGAATGCTTTGTTTAGAGCTATTACTCTCTCTGGGGATAATCGGTGACAGTAAGCAAGTAAGAACACTAAAAAATGAAGACTGGTAGAGCGAACATAGCAAATCTTCATTTTGCAGCAACTCACCGTTACTTGAAGATACCCGTGCGTGCTTATAGCTTTGATATCGGCAGATTTTATTCATGAGTTTCATTGCTTATAGCGTAGCACGGCAACTGCACAAAAGTCCTTGCTATACAAATTTATCCACAGGGTTAAATATTCTGAAGGAACGCTTTCCTTAGGAGAAACATGCTATTGCAAGACATTCGATCAGTTCTGACTACCAAGACTTTGTTATTTTCTTTTACCGAGGGCCGAAGTATACGGGTAGACGCGCAAGAAATCCCGAATCCTGTTCTCGACAAAATACGCCCATCTCGGTGGGAAATCAGACCCGTGACCTCGCAATAAACATCAGAACACCAGAACCCCTGAGCCACCATTACCAGGCAGTTCTTGAAACAGGCAGTTCTCCACTCTGTACAGCCTTCCCGGTAACTGATTGCAATTTACGAAATATTGCAACAAATGAGGCATGGACGGCGGCAGCAGCATTTGTAAACACGCCTTGTGGTGGTTCGTTCAACCACAATAAGCTAGAAAAGTTTCTGCGCTTTATGCTGTTCTCATCTGTGGAAATGGAAGGAATGACATTACAATCGTGAGTATGTTGCTGACGACGCCTTTGCACCAGCAGCTCAGTTCAACGTATCCATTATCAACAACAATAGTACTATGCGTTCTGGTTCCACTAAACGTCGTAAGATGGCGCCCCTACCAACACTGCAGATCACGCGTCTTCGTCTCGTCTCCAGTATCCCGGTACTTCGTAAATTAGTAACACTTACGCGGACAAGCTAAAGACACGGGTAGTGTGCATACTACCGGACAGTTGAGCGGTAAGTTATTTCTAACGCCAATGTCACCGCAACCCTCCCCTATCCCCGTCGTCGCAGGTGTACCCTCCCCCCGTGCAGCAAGTCGTGGTGACGCCGCCGCCGCGCCGGGTGTCCTACGTACCCCCCGAGCCGCCGACGTACGTCGAGCCACCCCCCGTGCGGACCTACGTGCGCAAGGTGGTCGTCAAAAAGCCCATCAACAGCTACCACGTGCCTCCACCCGAGCCGGTAAAGACCTACTATGTGCATCCGCCGCAGCCAGCCAAGACCTACTACGTCCCTCCACCGCAACCTGCCAAGACCTACTACGTTCCTCCGCCGTCTCCACCAAAGACCTACTACGTTCCCTCCCAGGTACGTGCCCTGTCTCTTGTTTAACTAAGAATATAAGACACCTAGTATAGCTCATCTTCTTAAGCAACCGCAAGATTCTCCGTTAACCGGAAAATGTTACTTACGTAGGTACGTACATCGAATCACCGAGAGGTGGAGAGACAAAGAAAACTACTCAAAAACGGCATTTTTTAGTATGAATGAGTCGAGGGCAACGCCTCCTGGAGCGGGCATACGTATAGTAATATGTATGCCTCGCTCAATCAGGACCCACGGGCTATTCCGCGACAGGTGGTGGAGCCATCACTGGGCGTTGCCCGGTGGCCTCCGTCCCCGGGAGTCCTCGAGCCAATGGTTAAACAGTCTGAAGTTCACCTACTAGGGAAACAACGCTGAAGATTCGCCAAGGCAAGGCGGAAGCGCCTTTTGTCGTCCACCTCGTCTTGTCCTGTCTCGCGCGCTGTTCGCATAATGCTCATTGGAGTGTTGCCATAACTTCAGTGATCTGACGAGAACCAGCGCATTCAGCACGACACCACCGAAGGCCCCGCTATGTTCGCGATAAGTTTGGTCTATATGCGATCCAAGTGGGGCTCTTTGCACTTGTCATTCCCGCTTACACTCTACTGCCGTTTCTCACGATGACGCCGATGTGTGCGCAGCCCGTGGTGGTGGAGCCTCCGCGCCGACGTCCGCCGCCGACTCGCCGCGTGTCGTACCAGCCGGCACGCGAGGAAGTGCTGCCCCCTTCGCGGCCAACGTACTACGACACACCGCCGACGCCGCCCAGGCCTGCGGCCGTGCAGGAGGTGTACGTGCCTTCCAGACCCGTGTACCGCGGCTCCTCGTGCTCGGGCTACTGCGGACCTAAGGTGACGGCACGCGTCGAGCCGCGGCCGGAGCCTCCTTCGTACGTCAAGACACGCCAGGACGTCAGCTACTCGGTCAGGAGGGGACCCTACGTTGCACCAAGGTATCTATATGTCTAACCATCCTGCGACCGACGCAGTGTCACTAGAAAGCCGACCTTTATCAGTCGCCCTTTTTGTCCTTTACCTGATTGCGATAGCACGTTGTACTTAGTGTTTGCACCGGTTGTTGACGCGTCTTGTCTGAAGCCACTGGTGCGTCATGTGTGCCTCCAATATCTGTAATTAAGCAAAATGCTACTTAAGACCGCTAGTTATATACTGACTGTTTCTATTGATTCGAGCCATCTTCTCTGAAGCCTCTCGTGTGTCATGTAAAATCGTGCAAGGAAAAAAAAAACCGAAAAGGCGGAAATAGGCACAAATGTTCGCACTGAAGTCTCGGTGGCAAAACTGGTCATGGCGCCAGAATACCATGCCGTCGGAAAGCAAAAGATTCAACACGGTGCGCAGTTCTGCGCCTTGCTATATGGTGGGAGTTCGCCATAATGCAGATGAAGTGGCAATGGATGAGTAAGACGAACGTCAGCGGCACCACGTACAAGGGAGACCAGATTTTGCCATCGCAAATCCTTTCAATCGCGTTTTATGCTGGCAGGAGAGCGTTTCTTTTTATCTGTTAAGTAGTCATTATGAAACTGATTTCGCGCATATATCCACTTTCAAGGAGATTACCCTACCAAACTGAAGCATTTATCGATCACACTGTTCCCTCCAAGAAATAATTGCTTTAAATATTCTCATTTTCCAAAAACAATAATTTGCTAGAATAATATTTTAGAAGAAACTGACACAATATTCGTTATCATGTTCTGAATTGCAGCTTTCATCGCGATCTTTTCCGACGTGTGTTTTTTTTCTTTTTGTTTTTTTATCTCAGTTTAAATAACATACATTTGCAGTCAATTGGGTTTGCTTAATGCTTGTTGTGGTGCTTGTACTATTCCTGCAAATATATGGTGTAAGATCGGAGAGTGTCAAGGGAAAGTATATATATTTTTTTGGTTGCACTAAACATGCCCTAGAATTACAGAGACATCTTAAAGTCCTACGGCAGTGCGTACCGGACATTCTCGCCTCGAGATCCTGGAAAAATAAGTTTAACTATACGCGGTCGCCCTTCGCAGGTACGAACCGTGGACCCAGTCGTCGTACAAGACGTACCGCGCGTACAACGAGCCGTCGGAGCCGTGGCGTCCCAAGGGCGACGTCCCGATCGGCGTCTCGTACAAGATGAGCATCTCCCGGGGTCCCGGAGGGCCCTACCCGTGGCAGGAGGAAGTGGTCAGCCGGCCCGGTCCTTATTACCGGCACGCGCAGCCGTCGACGCCGCCCTCGGGACCGCGCTACTACAGGTCAGACGAAGACGACTCCCTTTGTCGAGTAGCCGCTCTCTATATCAGCGCTAATAGTCGATTTGACCAAGCCAACCACGCCATGCCCCTGAACGTCTTTGGCAGCACTGGCTATGTTTGGCAGCACTGGGGATGTTAACCAGAAAATCTATTATTTGGCTGTCGTACGCTGGGATTAAGGGCAAAAGGAAAATACATAGAAAAAAGGAAAAGGATACAGTTATAATGTGTGCTGTAAACGCTTGCACAAGCTCGCACTCGCCCGTCGGTTTACAAAAGTGCCTCCCCTGCCTTCTGGACCGATGAGCAGCGCGTACGGTGTTTCAGTAGCGTCTGCAGGTGCGGTCAGTGGATGATCGTTTGGTTGCCGTGATCCATCGAATATTGATTGCCTTTGCATGCAAAACCGCGAAAAATGACCCGACAGATTGTCTGCGGTCTCTTCGAAGCCGCAGACATCACACGCAGCACTGTCAACCATTTCACTTAGTGCTGAATAAGCTCTCGTCAAAGGCGAAATTAAAAGTATCTCAAACAGGTAATTCACGTAAACGTGATGCCACAAACTTGTACATTCTTCGTCTTCGCGAGAGATTCCCCGTCCGCACTACTTCGAGAGCCATAGATACTCTGTATTCAAAGTGCTGGTAATTGGAAGACTTTTGGTGAAGCTATCCTTAGCTGTTATACCGCAAGTCTGCTCATACCGACAAATCCGTGTTCTTGCACCCAACAAGTTGTGAACAGCAAAACTGTTGCCCAAGTGTGTTTTCCAATTGAACAACACAAAAAGAAGTTTGAAACCTACTCGTGCATTGCCACGGACGCTTACTTGGGACCACAAGGGTGGCAAGTCGGGCTAGTTGGCTGAAGTTGATTTAAAGACACCTTAAAGGGCACCGGAACACATACAAAATTTTACAGAAAGGCAGACAGCGCAGCGCTTCGCTCACAACTGAAAATTTTTATTGAACACAAAAGCTGTACAGGTAGTCTGTGTTCCGGTGCGCTTCAAGATCTGTTCAACATAAACCATTAGGGGCGAATGCGAATATATCAAACCAAAGTAAAGTGAACTAACCTCTATATCGAACACGTGAAACGTAGTCGGCGGTGCTCATATATGTGAAATAATCCCTTCATTTAGCGAACGGGGCATTGATTATATCGAACTCGGTCGGGGTGTCCGTTTGGGGCCTCGGGGTTTCGCCCGATGCTTCAGGAGTCAGGACGTACTTTCTGCGGGGGATGTGATGAGCCCCAATTAAGCGATACATCCACTTCGTAAGTTATGTTATGATTTTTTCTAGCTGCATGATGTCCCGGTGCATTTTTAAATAGATATTGCGAGAACAGGCAAGAGAATGACGTTTTGAGGACGCACAGGGGGGGGGTCCCTATCTCACAGGCTTGACGGGTACAAGTTAACGGCGCAAAGTTGAGGCCTCTGGCTGATAAATACATGCGAGAAGCACTGCGGCATGGTGCCTAGAGTTCACTAATAAACAGAACAAGAATATTGTTTTGCTAATTAGACTGATAACTGAGCATAACGTGCATAGTTATCGGGCGTCCTGTCGTCTCTGTCTCTTTTTTTTTTTTTGCGAACCACTGTAAAGAGCTAATGTAGGTCAAGACAGATGATTTGATTAGGGATGAAACGCTCCCTATATGCTCGTCCTACAGGTAATGGAAGTTTGGAAAGCAAGAGAGAACGAGAAAAAGCGAGATAATGTGGTATCGCCGTGATCACATTCCCGCACAACTCTTCGTGACGTCGCGTATTTTTACAGCCTTTGTTCAGGGCTGGTCCATAAATAAATTTGGATTACACTGATTTCAAATTCAACAGTGACTAAACCCAGCCATTTTTGTGAAGTCTACCTGCATAGAAACGGCAGAAAAACGCGAAGATACCGGGAAATTATATATATATATATATATATATATATATATATATCACTAGAAAGCTTTAACTTGTTCGCAAACTTCTTACCGGGCTAAAGTAGCGGCACCTTAGAACGATTTGTCCAACTAGACTGCGTTTGAATAATTTTTGTATCGCGTGAGCGTTTTCGTCTATGCAAAATCATGAAAGGACTGCATCATTAACGATTATGCCTGATCCGGTAACCTGGTATTCCGAAAACGCTGCTACGTTTGCGGACAAGATAAAGCTCCCATGGTTTGGGCGCGTAAGGACTTGGCATCCAAGCTCTCGGTTAAAATGTTCCCTTATCTGCGCATCCAATGAATGATCTAGCTGCCATGCAGCCAAAGTTCATTCAACTCGTTCCTTTGACCCCGCTTCAAGTTAGAGCTCCGACGTATGCGCTAAACTCTAATCATCTGGCACGTGCAGGCCCGCTGAATCTGCGCCCGAGCCGGTCTACCCGTCACGATCCCAGGGAGGCTACGCCAAGAACGACCTGCAAGACGACGACGACGACACGTACGACTTCAAGAGGCCCAGCTACGGCTGAGCGCCCTCGAACTAACGCTGGGCCCCGACTGGCGACTCGGCAAGGCAGGATCTCTCGCGAACCAGGCAGCTATACCTACTCTACCCTTCCTCCCTATTTCAACAGCTTTGTCAATAAAAGAAAACACGCTTCTTCTATGTCGTTGGACAGCCGTCATGTACACTCGCAACGCTATACTTACAAGCTGTGTTCCATCGCAATTGTGTGTCCTCCGTGTGTGTGCTGTCCGTGGAACTTCTTATACCATACCACCAGTGCTGCATATTTTGGGAGACGCGGCGTGCTACACGCGACTGTGTGTCGTCATATTGCCCTCGAACTCCGTGTGCGCTGCTGCTTCCACATAGTACATAAAGCCCCTCAATGCCATAGACCACTGCTTCCGACTTGAAGACGAGCGGCCATATTCACAAAGCTTTTCTTTCGTAAGTGCGGTTTGCCATTGGCCGGCCGCCTTAGATAATAATATGTCTTGCATCCGGATTGGCCGAAATTCTTGCTTACGAACAATTCTAGCGTAAGAATTGTTGTGAATTCTGGCCGAGGTTCTTTGTCAGCGACGTCAGTAAGCCTCCCGATGAACTTACTTATGGCGAATTCGGCAAATTGCACCGGTGCGCACCGGGGTGCCCTGGGGCGACGATGATTGAATAAAACGGCGCATCAGGGCGCGCTGGTGTGCACCGGTGCCATTTGCCTTATTCGCGATTATAATTTAATTTAACATTTTCCTTTAGATGCAACAAACGTCATCAGATTCGGTGGGGGGTTGCCGAGAAAAATAATTTATCCGTTCTCATGTATTTAGATAGGATCTCACGTGTTAAAGTTGCTTCTCATCATCTTCGCCGTAAAAGGTAAGAGCTTTGATTAGATAATAGCGCAGGATATCAGTCTCCAAGAAGCAATCCGATGTTAGCGATGATGTCGAGACACGTGAGGACAGTGTGAACAGTATTTGGGAAGGAGACAACACATAATTAACCTATCGCACGCACCGCCACATCCCTCGCGAGGGGCTTTATGCACGAGTGGAAGCAGATGATGATGATGAATAAACTTTTATTGGGCCCAAAATATATTGGTGGTGCACGCAGGCACCAGGCGGGGTGGTTCCCTAGCTAAGGGACCCATATGTTCCCAGCAGCGCCTGTCCCCGGTCCGTCAGTGCGAGCTGAATCGGTAGGGCGGGGCTGGATAACAAGGTATCCCATCGCTCAAGGGGTTGGGGATTGGGCGTGTTGTCGGGAAGAGGAGAAAGGGGGGGGAGGGGTTGAGTTCTGTGCACTCTGCCAAGATGTGCGGCAGGCTGCCCTTTTCCCTTTTGCAAAAAGGACAGAGCGTATCGTGCTCCGCAGGGTACATGCGGTTCATCAGTACGGGATGCGCAAGCAACCCCGCCTGCGCTCGACGCAGGATGGTCTGTGGTTGCCTGGTGAGTTTGGGTTGCGGTTCTGGCAGTCTCTACCTTTCCTCTCGGTACATCCGGGTAATGTCCCGAAAGCTGGTAACCGGGTGCGGTAGCTCTTCCGGCTCGTGCTCTGCCCGGATTGACATTTCTCGGGCATGGTAGTCGGCGATGGTGTTGCCTGCTACCTGCGAGTGAGCCGGCACCCACACGAGCTCTATGGCTCTTCCCGGAGGCTTGCACTTGGATAGAATGGCTCGGGCCGCGGAGGAGATTACCCCCCTGCGGAAGCTTCCGTAGGCTGTCTTTGAGTCGGTGACCACGGTGTCCACGCTCGGCTGTGTGAGTGCGAGGGCCACGGCCGCTTCTTCGGCAACTGCGGGGTCTGTTGTCTTCTGGGACGCGCCGACGATCAGCCTGTCTTTTGACGTAACCACCAGCGCTGCTCGGTCACTGTGTTTTCAAAGCGAGGCGTCCGCGTAGAGGACCCTGGGGTTATCTTCCAGCTTCCGGGCCATGGCTTCGGCCCGCGCGGTGCGCCTCTCGTCGTCCTTGCCCGGCGTCATTTTCGGAGGAAGAGGTTTGGTCTGAATGGTCGTCTTCCAGTCTTCCGAAAGGGCCACCTTGATGGGTACTGGCTCGATCTGCCATCCTATCTTGCGTAGTTCGGCTCGTCTGTGTTACGTGTTACTGAGCCGGATTCCCTGATTAGAGAGTTGGGCTTCGATGAGCTCCTCCACCGTGTTGTGGGCGCCCATCTCTAGCAGTTTTTGCGTGGACGAGTATATGGGCATGCCCAGTGCTTGCTTCGTTGCCTTACGAAGCATCGTGTTTAGGGTGTCCCTATTCGCCTTCGTCAGCTGGAGATACGGGGCGGAGTAGGTAACCCGCGACACGACGAACGCGCGTACCAAGCGCATGGCATCGTCCTCTTTAAGGACTCGGTTTCTGTTAGATACCCTCCGAAGCATACCAAGTATCTGTTCGGCCATAGTCTTGATCTTTGTGACGGCGGCGTCTGCCTTCCCGTCGCTCTGAATCAGTAGGCCGAGAATCCTAATCTGATGTGTTGGCTTGATGGCCGTTCCGTCGATGGTGATGATCACGTTCGGCGGCAGCTCCGTCTTTGATTTTCCCCGTTGGATCAAGAGCAGCCCCGATTTCTGGGGAGCGCAGCTCAGTCCGCACGACTTGGCGTACTCGTGCACGGTTGTTGCCGCCCGCTGCAACAAGCGTGCTTCTTCACTGAGACTTTGTTAATTGCGTTTAAGAGCACCCAGCATCACTGAAAACTACCGTCACCATTGTCTAATTCCGTGAACTATCCTAGGCAGCATGGAAAGTCGTGTCAAACTTCTTAATAAGGTGGCGGACGATAACCAGCTAGGGGCACAGTTTAGCCAGTATATAACAACGTTGGTAGCACCCTTCTACATTTGCTCCAACAATAGCCCATCGTTGCCATTCAATAATTTTATTTGCTCTGCCAGACAACGTCTATCAGACAGCGAAGCATCGGCAGCATGCATATTTACGCATGTATAGAGAGACGATAGGCCTTACTCAATGACACTGCCACTGAAAGGCTGGAATGGAAATGCCACTGTATCTGACTATGTGCCAATACATGCGATAAATTATAATGACGTACAACTGTGTAGGTACTAGAAATCATTAAGGGGTCCTGCAAAGAGAGGTCCATCACCCGCTGGGAAGCAGTTATCATCATCAGACCACTATTGTGTTGTTGTAGCGCTTTCCCGGAATTACAATGTAGTAATAATGACTCTGTCAGGCTCTGCCGACATTCCGCCACATGTGGTTCACAGCTGTTGTGCTGTCTAGGATAATATACCTTTGGAGTCCACGAAGTAGGTTTTCATTTTTTTTGGCACTGACTTTCACGACAAAAAGGCGCGCTTGTGAATTCATTGTTTGATTGTGTCATATGGCCTAAATTACGCATTTCCCTCAACGTCCTTCGAAAGTGGACGGATGGAAGACGCGTTTGTCTGTCGACGCTAAAAATCTTACCAACAACTGTCTTCGTTGAACATAAAAAGCGGAAGGAATGTAAGGTGATTGCGATTCACATTGCATTCCCAAAGAACTCTGCGGCACAGTCGATGGTGTAATTCTGAAGGAACTTGGCTTTGGACAGAGGGGGTGACAATGATATATCTAAAATAAGTATGGAATATCTTGGCTCCACAACAACCGAGATCGTCTATAGTGTGCCACGATGGCAGCCTCGAACTAACGAACGATATAAATGGTAGTTTTTCTTTCTTTTATTTGTTCACACAACAATCGGTGTACAAAGGAGCAGAAAAAGTGCAGGTCAGCAGCACAGGACAAATGTTCACAACGTCTCTGCCACCTAAACCAGACAAGCAGAAGGTTTACAGTACGCCGTGTTATCCTTCACACCACATCATGTTAACCATGCTTCGCGAAACAATACACATCAACGGTGGAACCAAATCGCAGTCACACAGCGGCTCTTTTATGTAGCAAAGCTTCCATGAGTTGCGTGCCCGTTTATTTATATTTTGCCTGGAATAAAGCTTCCTGGAGCATGGCCTGCATTTGCACGCCGTACAATTGACCTGCCAAGCTGATGTTCAAGTCATAGGCTGCTATGTATGTATTACTTCGTGTGCTCCTACGCAGACCTCCCACGTGTCGTCAGGACCCCATACATAGGCCACATCTATATACCGTATGAACGTCTTCGCATGGTTCTCGCCGTAACCACCGCGCATTCATTATCACGAGAAATTCCTGATCACAACTACAAAGCTTATGTGGAGAAAAATATTTTTAATGATTGATTGGTCAGGCGGATAATTGTGATATTTTCAATGTCGGCAATGGCTACATTATCGCTGGACTCCCAATATCGCTATGCTCTTGCAGGAATAAAAGAACGAAGATAGGTTAGAGGAATTCTTACAGAGATTAGGCAGTACGCTATCCTTTGCGAAGCCCTTGATTCCAAGAAAATCCACAAAACACAGCAACCATGTGTAGAAAAGAGCAACATATTTTTACTCATTCAATTAGAATTTCTAAGCGTTATCGCGCGCTGCTTGAGAGCGTATCGCGCAGCGTCTGAGGACGTGTCCGGTCATCGACGGATCATGCAAATATGTCGAATGTTGGTAACGTCACTGCGGTTGATAGCATTTAAAGCACTGACATCACAGGTTTGCGCCGCCCCCAACATGAGCCCACTGCTCCGCCGATGGTCGCAGTTGTAGCCGTGTGTGTCTCAAACTTCGGTAACAGCAGTGGATCGTATTTCCATGCTTGACCGTGCCTCATCTTTTGAGAATGACACCAGCGTACAGATATGAAAACACAAGGTCTACTGGTGTCGTGCGAATAGGAGATGTGTTCTGAAGTGTGAAGACATAACAGGGGACGCTGCACTGCGAGCGCCTTAGCGTAAAGGTGAAGGAGCGGTGATTGATGAGGGGGCAGTGGAGCCCGAGATCCAATATGTTGTATGTCTATCTATATCTACATAGATAGACATACAACATAACCGAGTGAACTGAATTTATCCACGGCCTACAACCTCAGCGATGCATTTCTTACTTAATAATAAGGCTAGTTATCTTGAAGAATTATTGAAGAAACACTGTTACATAAAATTGTTTTTCCGAGCGTGAAAGATGACAGGGAATACACGCAACATTACCGCGCTACTGGCCGCTTGAAACCCTTTGCGTGTATTTGCTGGCTTTTTTCACGCTCGGAAAAACACTTTTATGTAGCACGTACCGAGCATCGCAAAGCTGTTTTTAATCTTGGTGCATGATAGTTGGGACACTGTATATTACTGTGATAGTTTCCTGCTATTTGATGCGCGAGTTATACAGCTATGATGTTTTTAAAGTCAGTCACTACAGAAAGGAGAATACATTGCTGAAAGTGAGCTGTAAAGTACCTTAGCGTGTTTGGAACTAAGTTCTTTTAAACTCCAAGACAAAGTATATAGCATTTTCCTCAAACCAAGGTACCACTCCTAATACATGCCTCTTGTTCCTCGAATATACAAAAACCCAACAAGTTGGCAGTAATAAATATCGAGGAAGAACCCTCCACTTGTCACGACACACACTGGGCGCCATATTTAGAACAGGTAATAAAGAAATTGTGTTTGGCTACTACAGAGTCCTTCCCTGTCATTAAACACAGTGATTACAATCATGTGAATCGAGATGGGTCGCTTAGGAGCGAGCCGGATCTTGTGAGCGGCTCTTTTTAAAGAGTGAGTGAGCCGTGGTTCAGTAAAAATGAGCGGCGGTACTTTTGGAGAAAGGGAGCCGGTTCTCTCGCGTTCAGAGAGCCGTGCCGATGCGTTCCGTCAGAGCCGGGTCTTCTGCTGGGTGCGACTTCCACGCCATCTATTAGCTGTACGAGAAAGCAACTGCCCTCCCGCCCTTCCTCGCAAGAGTCGCCTTCACCCCCTCGCCTTCGGCTGAAGAACGAAAGAACCGCCGCTCACTTACTGAACCACGGCTCCCTCGCTCTTCAAAAGAGCGGCTCAAAAGATTCGGCTCGCTCCTGAGCGCATTTTTCGAGCCGCTCTTTTGAAGAGCGAGGCTGCCGTGGCGCTCAGGAGCGAGCCGAATCTTTTGAGCCGCTCTTTTGAAGAGCGAGGGAGCCGTGGTTCAGTAAGTGAGCGGCGGTTCTTGCGGAGTGAGGAAGCCGGTCTCTCTCCTTGAATGAGCCGTGCCGACTCGTTACGTTAGAGCTGAGTCTTCTGCTGGGTTTCGAGGTTTCAATTTCTGACCGACGAATGGTGGCCGGTGTGGGCAGACTCGCGCTACTGGTACTCGCTCGCAGTGCGTGGTGTGCGCAGCAGTCCCATTGGTTTTTGTGCGTCCTATGGTGTGGCACCCGATGCCACCGAGGGGAGAAGTAAAGAAGCATTAATTGGCAAAGGATGGTACCGTTCGTTGCCTGCTGCTGTTCGAACGATGTCTCACGACTCTCATCGATCGCACATCGTGCGCTGGTCCAATAACACTTCGAAGATGGTCTTCCGTGACTTTAAAGACAACAGGTGAACGTACAGTTTACGTCCTGGTCTTCATTTGTGCTAAGTAGTGTAGTCATGAAAATGTCGCCCGTGACATCCACTTCAGTGCATTTTGAGCGTGTATCATTAGCATGTCATTAAAACGAGTTCACTGATCTGTAGTGCTGTAATAGAACTTCATTTCTTTCTTTTTCTTTTTTTTTTTGCTTTGGCGCATGATGACATGATTGCCAGTATCGGGCGTGCACTCAAGAGGGGAAAAAAAAAACGAAAGGTACGTGCGGCAGTTTTGTGGATTTTTCGTGTGATTTTTGTATTGTACTTCAAGAAATGATTTCTACATTCATTTTGCATGGCGTTACAGCTTACCGATATTATAGTGAACGTACGTATGTGAATAAATGAATAAAGTAGAAATATAATGTACAATCATTTTGTGTTCTTATTTTGACAAAAATTGATTTTAAAGTACCACAAAAGCAGACAAGCTTCTGTAATGACGATGAAGTTACATATTTTTTCTGAAAAAAGTACGTCGCATTCTGCCTGTTACAGTATCATAAGCATTTTATCCCCAATGCCAGAAAACAAAATGTCATTACAATTAAAAATTCACGCCTTTAATATATGTAAATATATTCTCTAAACACAGCGAAAATACCAATAACACAGTTATTAAATTATGCATATATCGTTTTTTCAAAGCCAGATAACTATAAAATATGCATAACACAGGTTACACGTTTTAGTGAACCGGTGAGCAGTTCAAGTGAACCGGTTCATTTCAGTGAGCTGAGCCGCTCCGAGCCGCTCACTGCAGTGAGCCGTTTTGCCCATCTCTACATGTGTTTCACCAACGCCCCCTACTTCGATCATTTATCGAAATTGTTAAATGTGCTGTCAGAATAATTGTATCAGCCACTAAGGAGCGGCTTCTGCACAGCTGTTTGCAGATATGAATGCAATGTAATTTTCCCAAGCTCGGGAATATGACACAGCTATCTTCAGAAACTGAACATTAATTACGTAGTGTTCATATGTCCGTCTTGAGAGTTTACGCAACCTAATGCCTTGAAACGGCCAAAACAGAAAGCACATATCTTCATATAAGAGCGTTATAGAGTTTGTATGTAGTCTTTCGTTGATAAGGATGATTTTTTGTAAATAAAAGGCAATTTCGATGCAAGCAACACAAACAGGTAACGCTCACATTTCATTTCAATAGTTTTCCGCTTTAATCAGCAATGTTTCCCACGACACCTTCCCATGACAGCCACGTGCAGTATTCTTCCATTCCTGGCACATTAGCGCTGAGTAGACTTCGTAGAGTTTTTTTTTTTTTACTTTGGTAGTAAATATGACGTTAACTGCTTGGACGAACATGTAGGGAATAACATGGAATGGGAGTGCAGGTTTCGATTCAGTTACTGGACCACAGCGTTCAAGCGACGCAGACTAGACAGAGCGCACTTCCCTCGTCGTTCTGCAACGTCCGCATTGCTCAGGCGTTACTATTGCCTTAGTAACTACTTAGAACGGGAGGTGTCTGACCATCACGTGACCTCGTGCTTGCAAAATAGGCGGTGAGCTTCTTTCCTCCTCATCCTCTTCTTTCGTCCTCACGTATGACAGCATTAGCTGAACGCGAAATAAGCTGATGTGACATGATGACGCTTTTCACTGGTGTCTGACCAATGATTCAGGCAAACAATGAGAGGAATGCTAGTTTCGTTACCAAATTGCGTTATTTTACTCTTAGACTCGTGCTATTTCTTTTCACTTTTTTATCAGTTCATGAAATTGTCGCAGATGCCATTGCCGCTTCTGTCATCGCCCTCTCTTAACCTAAATGACTTGCCCCGAGAGTAAGCTTAAGCATCAGCTCTAAACAGATCTGACAGAGGGTAAACCTCCTATCTGCCTCGCTGGCACATATGCTTTGCATTGATTTGTTTTTGTGGTATTTATTCTTCCTAATCGGCACTGCTTGAGTCACACAATACTCGTCTCGTGCTTGACGTATTCACCTTTCATGAAAATCTCTCCCAATAGCAATTAAGTATGCACCCTCGCTCTACGACTCTATTGACCTTTCAGAAAAAGTTAAGAGAAAAAATGTGATCATTAGCAAAATGATTCCCATTGAAAACGTCTCGGTGCGTCACGATGCATAAGTAAGCAGTCCACGGTAACGCACGGATGTTGGGCTTACGTAGACGAGTAGCCATATCAACGACGTCAGTGTACGACCTTTACAAGCGAGGATATAAAGCTAGCTGCCCCTTGAAAACCCTGTCCAGTAAATGCGCCGCAGTACCGACGCACGAATTCTTACGGCATTTAGAAAATCAACCATGACAATTACAACAGAACAAAACTAGAGCTAATCGGTGACGTCTTACCAGTATGAATACTTTGCCAATTTGGCCTCCCTGTTCTAAACTTTCTCAGGTGTGCTATAGATGAAACACCCACAGTGTCATTGTACTATATACAAAAGAACTCTCACGGGAAGCCCTTCCTTTGTAATAATATAGCCAACACCTCGCGCAATATAAGGCTAGCTAGGAAGCGCTACCACACAGGCAAGTTTTCAGCTTGCAGTCGCAATACCGGTAAAACGTGGAACTTGGTTAACTCCATAATAGGGAGACCTTCAAAAAAGAGTGTAGATGATACCCTTGCAGACGCCTTTCCCCATTCAGCCGCTGCTCAGATAGCGAATGATTTTAACAACCACTTCATTGATTCAGTGAGCAACATCACGAACGGGAGCACACCAGTAAATCTCCGAAACAACATTGCGTTCTCTAACGTCCATTCTGCTTTTCTGCCCACAATTGATGAAGCCGAATTATGGGATATAATACGTTCCATGCGTTTAACAAAATCACCAGGTTTCGATAAAATTAGGATGAGAGATATTGCTGTGAATTTTGAGGTTCTTAAATCAACACTGCTTTACATATTAAATGAAACATTAACAACAGGTCAGATACATGAAAACATGAAAGTTAGCATTGTGCGACCTCTTCATAAAAAAGGATCTAGAAAACTCTACGAGAATTACAGACCAATATCAATCCTTTCGTCTTTGGCATGCATATTGGAAAAAATAGTCCATGCTAATATGGTTTCATTCTGTGATAAGTTTAGCCTTATTAACCCAGCGCAGTATGGCTTTCGCTCAGGACAGAGTACGATAGGCCTATTAGAAGATTTTAATTATCACATATGTAACGAAATCGATAAGAACAATGTTGTACTGACCCTTTTAGTTGACTTACAAAGAGCATTCGACACATTGGAGCATGAACTGCTACTCTCTAAACTAAGCAGCTGTGGCTTCAGAGGCCCGTATTACTCATTTTTTAAAAATTATTTAACAGGAAGGCAGCAATGTGTCCGTGTCGCGGAATCGTATAGTTCTTTGTTGTGTGTCAAATCAGGTGTGCCGCAAGGGTCCGTTTTCGGACCGCTCTTGTTCAACATTTATGTGAATGATCTTGCTTGCTTACCACTAAAATCAAAAAATTATTTATATGCTGATGACACTGCTTTAGTTATATCTAACAAATTTGTAAATGAAGCCGCTCGAGTACTACAGTCTGACGTGTCTAAACTACTAGATTGGTTCATTGACAACAAAATGTTCATTAATAAATCGAAGACTAATATGATATGTTTTCACAGCCCATATAAAGTAGTTCCTGATGTTTTCCCTGTTTATCTTCATGCCAGTAATTGCGACGCATGCCCATGTGCTCCGGTAACTACGGTAAAAAACGCTAAATACCTTGGTCTACACTTCGACGACACGCTGTCATGGAGAGTACACATAGAAGAGCTCGCAAGGCGTCTACGAGTTGTGTGCGCTCATTTGTATGCCCTAAAATCTTTGTGTGATGCAAATGTCCGTAAGATGGTTTACAAATCTCTAGGTGAATCAATCATAAGGTACGGAATAACAATCTACGGCTTTGCTTCTTCTAGTAGACTAAAGATAATTAACCGTATCCTTAAAAAAATTACCTATAGCCTCTCTTATGGCACAGTTAGTCAGGGGGACGATGTCTCGTTGAGCATGTGCCAGTCAGACATGTTGTTTGTCGAACAACAAGTTCTGTTTGACATCATGTGTAAGAATTATTTTTCTCCTATATTCAAAAACTTGAACGTGAAATCTCGCTGCTTACGTCACTTAGAAAAATATATTGTTCCTCGTGTGTACACAAACTATGGCAAGAGGACCCGTGCTTTCTACGTGGCGGCTAATTTTAACAATCTGAATGATAATGAGACTACAGGGTCATTTAAAGAAATAAAAGCATTCTTAAGGTCATGGGCGATACATGCAGCCCAAAACTGTTAAAATTTCCTGCAGGATTTGTAAGCACGCTACAATCACGGTTCACATGCAGAAGAAGGCATCATACAATGTACTTTTTTTCTTTTTTGTACCTGTCAGAACCTGTTGAGCTTACTGTTTTAACCTCTGATGTCACTGTTTCCTATTTATTTATTCTTCTACCTGGAAGGCATAAATGTTATATGTTTTCAATATTATAGTACCCAGTGTTTTCCCCCTATCTTTTTCAACATTATTTTTTGTGCTTTGTAATCCGTTTAGTATACACGTATTAGTACTAGCTGCCGACTGCCCAGCCTGCACACAAGCAATGTTGCTTATGCGGGCTGGATCTGTAACTAGGATGTAAATGAATGCAATAAATATTATTATTATTATTATTATTAAATGTTGATGTAAGGAGCGTCGAATCCTATTTCTCTGTGTTTTCTTGCTGCGGCGCGAAATTTCGGTTGATATTTTGGGCTTTCTGCGTTTTGCAGGAATAATGCCACGTATACTTGTTTATCATTCACCAGTGACCGCTTTTCATCGGCTAACAAATAACCATTATCGCTCGGCGCAGGACGCACCTGTATGTATCGGAAGTTTTTCGAACGTTAACGATGCTTCTATCCGTTGTCTGTTGTCCCCGACGCTTAAGTACTCTGATTGTAGGAGCAACGAGAATTGTCTAGTACTTTCTGGAAGCCACGCGGGCACAAGGGAATATTCTGGAACCTTCGATGACTCATGTATAAAAGCCGACGCGTTTCGCCGCTGATCGCATTTTGACGGTCGCCGACATTGTTCGCCGCTTTTGTTGTGCTTCGAGTGCAACTTGCTTTTGTGGGCGCAGGTTCGCCCAGTGAAAAGTCCATTTCGTCATTCACAGTTTTGCGAATGTTTTCTTCAACGTCACTACTACGTGACAATACTTTTGTTTACATCACTACTGCCTCGTGTGAGCGGCTCTGCTTCCTTATCTGTGAAGCTGCAAGCGTGACCTCAGACGCGAATAGCGGGACCTGCGACGTTGCCTTCACTGGCGGGAAGAATCACACTGACCTCAGAATAGGTTGGCGCGGGCTTTCAAGCAATCAATAGATCGTTCAATCGATCAATCAATCGATGGGCTTGCGACGGCAGTTAGTCCCGTGTGGAGGGCCGTTGCAGTCTCTTGTGTCTCGAAGAAATAATTAAGTTCGAATAACTGTGGTCGTGGGACGTGCGCGTGCAACTCGAAATACACGAACCGTGTGATAAGATACGTGAAGGGAGTGGGGTTGTATGGTGGTTGAATAAGGGTACTCCAAAATAATGCATGGAATAAAGAGACGGTGTCAGCCTATCGATAGAAGGCAGTCTCGACAATCTTCTGTTTTCAACAACGTAATGATGATATTGTGTGATTAGGAAGAATGAATAAACTTAGTAGTGCGATTATGTACTGGCTCTAGTGCAATGATGATATATGTTTGATGCGGGTTACACGTGGTAATTGTACAGTCAAATTTTGACCAGAAAAATTATTGTACGGCAGCATTTTTTCATGTAGCGGTGAATTATGTAGATGTCGCTTAAACGTCCTGATGTTTTATTATATTCTCAAAAGACGTTGGCGGTGTGTAATATCTTTAGACTAAACGACTCCGAGGTACTTGAATAACGGGACTGATTCTACTGGTACATCAGTGATTGAATAAGTAAAACTAAGATAGTTGCTGCGGTGAAAGAAAAGCACGAATTTACATTTCTTAGGATTTATGGCATTAGCAAGTGGTCGCACCAGCCTTGCACATTGTTAAGGTTGCTCTGCAAGGCCTAGGATATTTTTAGACATATGTAGACATATAGACAAGACATATGTTTGGCCAAAGTAACTGCACTGTAGATTACTCCTCCATCTGCAAACATACGATTATTAAAATATACAAGGATTTCTCAATCGTCAATTTATATTAAGTTATTCTAGTACGGCAAGCAGATCTTGAATGAGAAGTGGTCATAGGAAGATTCATGCTGCTTAAATTATTGTTAACAAAACATACGCGCCCAGCTATGAAGTTTCGTTTTTCTCTCTCCATGTTTCGGACTACGCGTTAAATAATGCCATGAGAAATAAAAATAAAACTAGAAAATAATGCCATGAAAAAGTTTGGTTAATCCATAGGCTGACCTTTTATCAACCGATCATAGCACGTTACAACTGTATAAAAATCGGTAATAAGAGTTTATTTACTCAAAACTGAATATTCTGGCAGTAGCGAAAATGAACGACGTCGATTTTATTCGTGCTTGGCGTTTCTCCTGTCCAAAATTTACGAGAAGCAAAGATAAACCAACAAAATCGGGAGAGTCCATCCCACGATGAGTGTCGACGGTAACAAGTTCAGTATTGAATCAATATGGCGCCGCAACGTAGTGCCAACGCCGAAACGAGTTATGTAGGTGGCGTGTACCTCAGCGCGAGTCCTCTTTCGGGCTTCTTTAAGAACACTTGGCGCTATCTGGTGCAGCCGCGATGAGGCTTGTGCATGGCCTTCGAAATGCATGGGGCGTCGGTGCTTGCGAACGCTGAGAAACGCGTAGTGCAACCAACCTGGCTCGTCTTTCGAGCTTCTTTCTAGACACGCTACACCATTTGTGGTGTCGCTGTCGAGAAATCCTCATGTTGAGGCAACAAGTGCGGAGCGACGATGCTTATTGCTAGCGCTGAGAATTGTGTCCTCGCTTGCCGAACAACCAGTGAACACATACCGACGGACCCAAGTTCGCGAGACGTTAATTGAAAAGCGGCACGCGTACCCAGTGCATTAGGTTACTGCCCTTGAGGGACTCTTGTTCAATTCCACCCACCTTCGGATAAATTTCCAAGACCTTTCACGTAATTGTGGAGCGGCACATTCCCAGTGACACATTCCCAGTGACAGAGCTGCTACTCAAGTTGGCATACAATATTTGTATTGAAAAGAGGCACACACCTACTGGCACATACACAGACCAGCATAGACTGAGTGGCACATATACGTCGCACCCAAGCACGCGCGCCATTGGCAGCGCCATTAGTGACGTCGTTCTCTGCGTCGTACCTCCTCGGCTCGCCGTGTTCGCATGCGTTCGATTTCTCGAGTTAGCTCGGCGTCGTGGTCAGCAGCGTTCGCCCGCCATTGGCGCTTGCGTTCCACTTCGCGATTTCAACGGGGACGTTTCGTCGCAGCCGAAGCCAAAGTACAGCGTACTAGAACAATTCTAGTACACTGTAGCGAAAGTGCCGCTCGAGAAACTCCCGCCGAAAGTGGGCGTTGGCCCCGGCGAACGCGTTCCGGCCATTGCCACGTTGACGCTGCTCTGCCCGCCACGCCGCCTCCTCGGCTCGCCATTCTCGCATGCGTTCGATTCAAAATTTCTAAGTTTATCATTACAGCTTCTCATGAACTAGTAGTATTCATGCATCCTTTTTGACTTTTGCAGTCGCTTGCACCAAGCACACTTCTCATCAGCTCGATGACGGATAGTGAGGCGACTGACTCTTCCCCGGAATCAGCCAAACAACATCCTGTGAGGCCACTCAACAGCCAGCAGTCAGCAGCATGGCTGCTTCCACTTGGAGGCATTTACAGTAATATTGACTCAAGGGCGGCCAAGCATCTGTGCTTGTCGAAAGAACAGTGTGCCGCAATTGAAAAAGCAACATGTGGCCAGTCACAATGTCCAAGATGGGTCCAGGAACGTCAGGGTCGACTGACAGCTTCTGTGTTGCACAGTGTTGTAACATGCAAAAATGGTGCTGCTGGATCAATAGCACAAATAATGGGTTACATAAAGGCACCCCGAGTTGCAAGCATTAGATGGGGATCTGATATGGAGCCGAAAGCTAAACAAGCATTCATTGAAAATGAAGCCAATAAACACAAGGATTTCTAGCTTCACGAATGAGGGTTTTTTGTAGTAGAGAAGCATCCATTTCTGGCTGCATCACCTGATGCTGTTGTTTCGTGTGGTTGTTGTGCGAAGGCAGTACTAGAAGTTAAATGTCCTGCCTCTTTTAAATGAGTTTCTTTGAGTGATTCACCAAAGTGTTTACCTTTTCTGGTTGAACAAATGAAGCTCAAGCGCAACCACGCGTACTACATGCAAGTGCAAGCGCAGATGGCTGCCACAGAACTGAGCAAAGCATATCTTGTTGTCTTTACTGGATCTGCCATGACAGTTGAAGTGATAGAGTTTGATGTAAGGTTCTGGACAAATGTAATACCGAAGGCAAAACTTCTTTTCTTTCATCATGTGTTTCCAGAAATTCAATGTGGGAAATTATGAGGAAAAATTGAAACTGCCAAGCTAACAAGTCATTGTCATGGTGCCATATCAGGATGTGTCGTAGAGTGTTTATCTTGCAGTGCCTGTTTTCATTTTGAGGTGCTTGAAGCTGAAGCGGGCGGTCAATCCGTGGATGTGCATTACATGTCAAACCAAAGGCTAATATTGTTTCAAGCAAGCGGGCGACTTGTTTTTGCAAATTGATTTAATATAGTTTGTGCAAGGAGTTACGGTAACGGATCTCTATGATGTAATTATGAAATATGGTAGAACAAACATTTTCTGTTTGCAGAAGAAGCTGAACATTTTGTAGTTGAAATCTTTTGCACCATTAAAAGTCACATTTGCTGCAGACTGCATGGTTTTTGTGGTGTAATACCACGAGGTGTGTTTACTGGAAGCTGTGATACAGTTGAAAACACGCTGAATGTTCAATCGATCTTTGTTTACTCATAAACAAAGTGGGCACGGCGGACCAGGAGCGGCCATGACACTGACAGGAGCCTTGTTCTTCATTGTGCAGGGCTTTCTTCGATTCGCCGTGGTATCAACTACTGTTCATGAACGTCTCGGCGAACATCGTTGCTGCGATGTACGCATATGCATTATCGGCGGTGATATGGCGCCTGCAATCTCGTCATCTCCAGACGCAACCCTGCTCCTAGCGACCCCTTTTGAGCGCAGCGCTGTGACGTCATCGGTGATCGCCCGTATAAAAGAAGCGCCGCAGGAATTTTCCTTCTGTGGGCACTGCGGACCAGGAGCGGCCATGACACTGACAGGAGCCTTGTTCTTCATTGTGCAGGTTGGTTCCGATACAAGCTCCTTGCGTAGCGATTATCGTGGTGTTATGGTCCTGCCGTGCCCACGGCGAGGCTTTGCTATGGCTTATGAGTGTCTCGTTGTGCGTAAATTTCTACTATGAGGTGATGTTGAGGAAAATCCCGGCCCTACACAGACAGAGATGCTTAAACAATTATTAGAAGGGCAGACTACTCTTCGTAACGATATACAAGAACTGCAAATGCATTTCTTGAAAACTGAGAAGCTGGTTTTGGGAACTTTACGGCGTGTTTAACAAAATGCAGACAAAAATCACGCAAACAATAGATACCCTGGTAGCAAATACCGAGAGTTTACAGTCTATTGAGCATTTGATCAGCTTCCAGGCTAAAAAGATAACAGACCTTGAGGATACCTGAAATTCTAAATGAAACAGAAAATGCACTCAAAGATAAAGTTGTTAAGGATGTATTTAATGAAAAATTTAATATACAGTGTGATTCTGTCGGTCGGATTCATAGATTGGGAAAACAAGGTGACAAGCGACCGGTAATTCTGTATCTTCAGACTTTTAATGAAAAGAAAGAAATACTGCAAAATGCAAAAAAAAACTGAAGGGAACTAGTATTTTCATCCAGAACGACTACTCGCAATCTACCTTAAAGAAGCGCAAGCTTCTGTGGGAAAGTGCAAGAAACGATAAACTTCAAGGAAAGAAGGTGTCACTTATACACGACAAGCTCAAAGTGGACAGACATGTTTTCTTTTGGGATGAATCGCAAAACAAACGGGTGCAGATTGCAGATAGTCGCCCTCCGCAAACGCAATCGTAAAACAATGAACCTTCAAGGAATAAGCAACTACGATTAATAAATCTTAATGCTAGAAGTATTCTAAATAAAGCATATTCCTTAGAAATACTGTTGCTTCAACACGATCCTCACATTACTGTTATTACCGAAACATGGCTTCGCGAGGATATTAATGACCAAGACATTTCCTCCCTCCTATAGTGTTTATCGCGTGGATAGGTCTTCTAGGGGAGGAGGTGTGTCAGTCCTAATTAAAAATTCGATAGAGGCTGTCATTCTGGAAATAATACCTACCTTGGAATGTTTATGCATTAAGATATCGCTTTGGGGTTATACCCTCGTTCTATTCGCAATGTACAGACCTCCTGACTCCCCTCCTGAAATTTTGCATGAATTACGGTCTTGTATGAATAAATATTTAAAAAGTAAGATTATTCTTCTAGGCGATTTTAATTTGCCCGGTGTAGACTGGATACGTCTTCTGCCTGGGCCACATCACAGTCAGGGTGTTAATGTACTCTTTGATATCATGTTAACACATGATCTCAGACAAGTTGTTCTTGAGCCCACACGTGTACAGGGTTCTTCATCTTCAGTATTGGACCTTGTTTTCTTAGCTAGGAAATTCGCTGAATTCACGGTGGTGATCGAGCAAGGGCTATCTGACCACTACCTTGTTTGTGTTTGCTTACAGCTTGTTACCTGTGCTAAAACTAAAAAAAAATCATCTGTCCATTTTGTCAAAGATTATTCTCGCGCGAACGACGCATGCGTGATTGATTACTTGGAAAATTGTCTAACTGATTTTGACGAAAAAAATGTTAACTTACTTTGGACCCGCTTTAAGGACATGTGTCATTTTTGCCTTGATAAAGTCATACCAAATAAGAAAAAACAAGTTCACAAGCAAACGCCATGGATCAATCGCAACATCATTCATATGAAACGTAAAATTAAGAGATTAGAAAGGCCCATACGCAGCAAAACTTAGTATCTGAAGTGCAAGACACGCTTGCACTTGCCGTGCGTAGCTCAAAGGATTATTATTTTAACTCATCTCTGCCTAATTTTATTACAAACGACCCAAGTAAATTTTGGAATTACATTGCCGAGAAGAAGAAACCACTATCCCAAATGACAATAAATGGACAGATGGTTTCGGAGAATGTAGAACTTGCTCATCACTTTAATATGTTTTTCCACAGTGTCTTCTCGAATCCCAGTGATTCTTCACGTAACTGCCCAGTGTACCAACCGTTTGATGTGAATTTTATATCGTATGCTGGTGTACTCTCTATGGTGTTGAACCTAAAACCGAAATGTTCAAGTGGGCCTGACAATATCCCTAACTTGTTTCTCCGTAGATATGCTGTAACCTTATCAAAGTTTCTTGTTATAATATTCCATGCTTCATTATTGTCGTCCGAATTACCAGTGATTGGAGAACAGCCCGAATAGCACCAATTTATAAAAAGGGAGACCGTCCACTTGTAGAAAATTACCGTCCTATTTCTTTAACGTCTTCATGCTGCAAACTCGTCGAACATATCATAGCAAAAAGCATAACCAAATATTTAGAAAAGCATTCAATTTTAACTAACTTTCAGCACGGGTTTAGAAGAGGATATTCGACTGTCACACAGCTGGTCACTGTAGTTCATTCCTTTGCATCAACCCTTGATAAAAACGGACAAATTGACATAATTTTCCTTGACTTCTGTAAGGCATTCGATACGGTCCCTCATGATAAATTAATTCTAAAACATTAAAATGCAGGAATCCCTCAGATGTTTATCTCTTGGGTTTCTGCTTATTTGTCTAACCGGAAACAATTCGTTGAGATAAATGGCGAAAAATCGGGCTGCCTTCCGGTCACATCGGGTGTTCCCCAGGGCAGTGTACTCAGTCCTCTTCTTTTTATTCTATATATTAATGATATTGTAAACACGGTTGAAGCTGGTGTACAAATTCGATTATTTGCCGATGATTGTGTGCTCTTTAAAGATATTGTTTCTCTCCATGATCAAACTAGTTTATGTTGTAGTTTAAATAATATTCTTGCATGGTGCAGGTGCTGGGGAATGACACTAAACACAGATAAAAGCGTACTACTGCGAATGACACATAAGAAATCACCCTTGCTTTATGCATATAAGTTAGGTCCATCACCTCTTCATGAAGTCACTAGCTATAAGTACCTAGGAGTGACCCTTAACAATACACTATCATGGAATGATCACATAACTAACACTTGCGCTTCAGCCTTCCGAAAACTATGCCTGTTGAGACACAAACTTAAGAAAGCCCCATATAACGTTAAAATGCTATGCTACGTCTCCCTAATTAGACCTAAGCTGGAATATGCTTGCATAGTTTGGGATCCGTACACAAAAACTAATATCAATAGTCTTGAGAGAATTCAGAGAAACGCGGTCAGATTTATATTTAAAGTTTTCCAGATGTGATTCCCCCACCGAACTTATGGAAATTAACAACATTGAACCACTCGAACTTAGAAGAAAGAAACAGAGACTTGAATTCCTTAAACTACTTCACTCCAACAATTTACCCCTTGACCCATCTGAACATTTATCGCAGTTATCAACCAGAACTACACGCCACCGCAGACATGATGCATTAACCCCTTACTTTGCAAGAACAAACACATATAAGTTTTCTTTTTTTCCTCTAACTGTAACCGAATGGAATTGTATAAGTGAACCCACTTCCTAATCATGTAATTTTATGGTTCTGTTTGTCTTGTCTATCTGATTTTCATTGTATGTACCATATGTCGCCCTCCCTGCTTGCACCACGTGTCCGCAGTATTTAAAAAATAAATAAAAATAAAATAAAAGCATATGGTCATTTTATGGTGACCAATGACAACAATGGTTACAATCAAATTGGTGTCAATTTTCTGAAAAGCTTGCTGCAAGAATATGATTAAACCAATTTCATGCAGTTTCACATGCATGTAACATATATGCTTGGGAAATATTTTACGTAATGACTTGCTAGGTATTTTAGAGAAGGTGATATACAGCATACTGTACAATGAGTCTCGGGAGGATCAGTTACATTGTGTATGTAGTACAAGACTGGAAGCAAGACAGAGCATGTTCTCTGCTCACAGTTTATTCTTCCCTGCACGTTTACTAAGCAGCCACTATGTGCTCAAAAGAGTGACACAAGTGATACAGTGCAAAATAATGCAGTTTCTTAAAATAAAATAAAGGTTTCCTCAGTAATACGCTGTGCTGCTACAACCACCATAGATAGGTTCTGCTGTATTTCCTTACTTTACTGAAACTATGATGGAAGCATTATTTCGTGGAAGGTTGCTTCAGAGGTTACTAAGGAACACCCATGAGATATTCCACTGTTGCTTTCCTCTACAGAACCCGGCACTGTGCCATCAAACTGGAGCAGAGTTGTCATTACCATTAATAATTGGAGTCTGCAGATTTACAAGGCCACTGCACACAACAACCAACTTGTCGATCGTGACATACCCCTCGTCGCCTACTCGCTTGACAAAGCTAACAGGCAGCACAGTTTGACAAACCCTGAAAACATTAAGCGTTTGCATGGCTCTCTATACATCAGTGTGTACGCTAGAGAGCTTCTTTGATGCTGTGACTTCAGCACCAGGAAGCTGGCTTCGCTTCTTTGTAAACGAAGGCATCAGGATGGATGCACCCTTTGCGGCAAACATTTCCTCACACCTGAAACCTCTGTCAACAAGAAAAACATCACCCTGTTCAACCAGGTCAAGCAGACCACTGTGCAAAGTAAGTTCTTTGTCCGAAACTATTCCCCACAAGCTTTTGAAATAAATGTTATTGCTCAAGAAGGAGATATTACAACAAGCAATTTATTTGTGTTATGATGCTTGTAGCTAGAAAACGTCTGGCTTCTTGCATTCTTTGATGTTGGCTTTTGAATGAATATCTCTGTACAATCTATTATGCCTCTAACATTGTCAAACAGTTTGTCCTTGAAGGAAGGTGGGCGATTGGCTTGAATTGCTCATCGGGATGGCCAAATCACGAAATTGCTCATGTTTAATGCTAGGACGTCAAGCCATGAATGAAAAAAGGAGCTTTAAGTAGCCATGGATATGCCAAATCTACCAGCAAGGTCCTGTGTTAGCAAGCTCAACCGCAGCCTCATTAGCACCAAGATTAACTGCTGGGTGGGACTGAGACGAGTCTTTGGTGGGTTCCAAATGCACAACAGCATATGCAGTAATGATTCAAACATGGCTGCAGATACTAACCCTGTATGAAACTTCACACGCTTGTCTGTTTGTGTAACGATGTCATGGGTGACTTGTGCATGGTCCAGCGGCACATTCAGCTTCTCCAGCATGGCAATTTTTTTGGCAGCTGCCAACTGTTGATCTAAACTAGAGCACTGCACGGGCTCGGGCTTACCCGAAAGCCCGGGCCCGGCCCGGCCCGTGGGCCGGGCCGCGCCGGGCCGGGTAGAGCAATTTTTTCACGGGCTCGGGTCGGGCTCGGGCATGGCGTGTGCTTTTTGACCCGGGCCCCGGCCGGGCTCGGGTTTTCTGGTGGTGTGCATGTAACATGCAGCGAGTTATTCTCGGGCCTCTCAACTCTGAAAAACATGTATTTTTCGGTCTCGGGCCGGGTTCGGGCCAGTTTCGAGCCGGGATCGGGCCAGTTTCGAGCCGGGATCGGGCCGGGCTCGGGCCTAAGGTGAAGGGGTGGCGGGCCGGGCCGGGCGGGTAACGTAGATTATTTGCGGGCCCGGGCCGGGCCCGGGTATCACCATAAAAGTTTTGATCGGGCTCGGGCGGGCCGCCTAACATAAAGATGGGCCCGGGCCGGGCTCGGGCTGAAAAAATCGGCCCGTGCAGTGCTCTAATCTACACTATTGACACGGTCTCTGTTTTTTTTTCCAAAATTTCAGCTGAAATGTCTTGCATGGAAAGCTCCGTCTCTGTTGTGGCATCACATGCAGTTTCAACATCCACTGCTCCATGGCAGTCTTCAGCACCTGCATCGTTGCTTGTTGTTGCAGAGCCAGCTGAAGCAACAGCATCCACTTTTGCAGCACATATTTCGTTAGTGGGCCGGAATCGATCCATTTTTTGCTGCAGGTTTCCATGAGCACGGTACGGGAACAATGTTTTAATGTAGTCTGAGTGGCTTGGATTGGGAGACGGTTTACCTGCAGAACACATAGGCAGCCATTATAAAACAGGTACAATAACTATAATAATCACAATAGAAAATTGGCAATTCGGTAACTGTTCTCTAAAACAGCAAATACATTAAAAAGTGCGCATTGGCTACCAGGAGCAATTGTTTTTTTCAAATGTTGGAGTCTAAATTTTACTGTGACAATTTAAATTACTTAAAATGATTCTGTGATGTTGCAATATATCGTAAATTTCTTGTCGATTACCGCGTCATAAGACAAGGCCAGTGGCTGATATTCAGAAAATATGTAAGTAGCTACATGGTATGCATGACGGAAGGTGGTGCACGAGTTTTACAGTTGTGTTTGCGTAAAGCAGGTTCATTAATGACGCCTATTACCACATGGATACTTCCAAGGAATGTAAACATGTCAGTGACCAGCGAGTGATTGTGGGACTTCTCTACAGGCCGCTCAGGGGCAAAACAAAGCAAGTTCTAGAGCCGTGTGCAGCTTTCTCTTTAGCATTTAGTAGCATACGATAAACTTATGACCAAAAAGAATACAAGTGATAGCTTTCAAAGACACGCCGTTGTTGGACATTCGCAGGCACGCAATAAAGCGGAGCGCTACCTGGCGCAGCCGGGAACTTGGTTCGTTCAACGGCTGCACATCGGATGCGAAGTCACTGCTTTCTAGCTCAATAAGAGCAAAACTAGGAAGCAAAATCAAGCTCGGTTAGAAATGTCATTTTCGCTTGTAAGAGCGATACACTACGCTACGGCAATGTAGCTTGTGCGAGTGCGCTGTACCACGTGCACTTGGGCTTTCTCGTACTATGTTGGAGAGAGTTCTCGCGGTCCACATTACACTGCTGACTTGGCACAGTAATCATCGTTTCACAAAACATTTACCTTGAATGAAGTGAGCCGAACAGATCCGTGAGCCCTTCATGGGGTGCCAGTTCTCGCGTTTCACTGCAGCAATCCAAGCATTCCTCCTTTGTTCCTCAGCGGGGAATGTAAACGCTCGTATTTGAGAAAGAAGAATATTCAGTCCAAAATAAATTACCTATTATTACGGATTTTTATACAGTTATAACGTGCTATGATCGGTTGATAAAAGGTCAGCCTATGGATTAACGAAACTTTTTTATGGCATTATTTTCTAGTTTTATTTTTATTTCTCATGGCATTATTTAACGCGTAGTCCAAAACATGGAGAGGAAAAAACGAAACTTCATAGCTGGGCGCGTATGTTTTGTTAACAAAAATTTAAGCAGCATGAATCCTCCTAGGACCTCTTCTCATTCAAGATCTGCTTGCCGTACTAGAATAACTTAATCGAAATCGAACCTAGCCCCTGCGTGATGTCCATATCTCAGTTTCTCCAGATTGGGGACGAACAACGCCGTGATGATTCTTTGCGATCGCTCATTGACCGGCTGGAATCGGCACCTAACGACGCCTCACTGCGCATGTTCGTCCTCGTGAATGGCACACTTTACCGTCGTAACGTCCAGTCCGATGGCCTTGAGCTGCTTCTCGTTGTGCCTAAACATCTGCGTTCAACGGTCCTGCATGAGCTTCACGACGAACCAACTGCTGGTCACCTTGGAGTATCCCGCACGTACGACCGTGTCCGGCGCCGCTTCTTTTGGCGCGGTCTCGCCCGGTCTGTTCGACGTTACGTGACCTCCTGCGATAAATGCCAACGTCGGAAACGTCCCGCTGCACCCCCTGCTGGTCTACTTCAACCACTCTCCATCCCAACCGAACCATTCTTCCGTGTTGGTTTAGACCTTCTCGGTCCCTTTCCTGAGTCAAGATCCGGCAACAAGTGGGTCGCCGTTGCTATCGATTATGCGACCAGGTATGCAATCACTCGAGCGCTCCCCACCAGCACTGCTACTGACGTTGCCGATTTTTTGCTCCACGATGTTATTCTACACCATGGCGCCCCTAGCCAATTGCTCACAGATCGAGGCCGTGCATTTTTATCCCGAGTAATCGACGATCTTTTGCGCTCCTCCTCAACGCAGCACAAGTTGACCACCGCCTACCATCCTCAAACAAATGGCCTCACCGAGCGCCTAAATCGCACCCTCACGGACATGCTCTCAATGTATGTTTCCTCCGACCACCGTGACTGGGACCTGGCGCTGCCTTACGTGACCTTCGCCTACAATTCATCACGTCACGATACCGCCGGTTATTCACCCTTTTATATGCTCTTTGGCCGTGAACCGACGTTACCAATGGACACCCTACTTCCGGCTGCTGCCGCGCCGCCTAGCGAATATGCACGTGATGCCATCGATCGTGCCGATCATGCGCGTCAGATCGCCCGCTCTAGGCTGTCGGCCTCGCAAGCGACCCAAAAGCGCCTCTATGACAGCCGGCATCATGACGTTCGCTTCTCACCCGGTGCCTTAGTTCTCCTGTGGTGTCCATTCCGTCGTGTGGGCCTATCCGAGAAGTTGTTATCTCGGTACACGGGTCCTTACAGAATCATCCGCCAGGTCACGGACGTCACCTACGAGATTGTTCCCGTCTCTCCGACTTTGCCGCCTGCGATCGCTCCCAGTGACATAGTTCACGTCAGCAGACTGAAAGCATACCACCCACCTTCTGACGACAATGTTTGAAGTGCGCCGCGACGGCGCTTCCACCGCCGGGGGTAATGCTACGAGAGACACATTCTGCCAGGGGCAGACGACGAAGAAGACGGTTCTGTCGGGTGCTGGTGGCTGTCCACCATCTTGGCTACTGTGTCTGTCTAGTGTAAATACAGTGTAAATAGTCCCGCCTTGTGTCGTTTTACGTAACAATATATTGACGATTGACAAATCCTTGTATATTTTAATAATCGTATGTTTGCAGATGAAGGAGTAATCTACAGTGCAGTTACCAATATATTAGGCCAAAATATGAGCAGAGCGACCTTAACGATGTGCAAGGCTGGTGCGGCCACTTGCTAATGCCAGAAATCCTTAGAAATGTAAATTCGTGCTTTTCTTTCACCGTAGCAACTTTCGCAATTTTACTTATTCAATCACTGATGTACCAGTAGAATCAGTCCCGTTAATCAAGTACCGCGGAGTCGTTTAGTCTAATGATTTTACACACCGCCAACGTCTTTTGAGAATATAATAAAACACCGGGATGTTTAAGCGACATCTACATAATTCACCGCTACATGAAAAAATGCTGGCGTACAATAGTTTTTCTGGTCAAAATTTGACTGTACAATTACCAAGTGTAACCTGCATCAAACATATATCATCATTGCACTAGAGCCAGTACGTAATCGCACTACTAGGCTTATTCATTCTTCTTGATCATACAATATCAACATTGAGTTGTTGAAAACAGAAGTTTGTAGAGACTGCCTTCTATCGATAGTCTGACACCGTCTCTTTATTCCATGCATTATTTTGGAGTACCCTTTTTTATCTACCATACAACCCCAGTCCCTTCACGTATCTCATCACACGGTTCATGTATTTCTAGTTAAACGCGCACGTCCCGCGACCACAGTTATTCGAACTTAATTATTTCTTCGAGACGGAAGAGACTGCAACGGCCCGGCACACGTGACTAACTGCCGTCGCAAGCCCACCTTGCCTTTTCCAAAGCCATTTTCGCCAATATTTCAAAATGTAGAACTGCGTCTGTTATTTGTTTCTTTATTACCCACCGGTTATGTAATGCCCCTTCAATGGAGTATTTAGGAAAATAAAGTGAAGTTAACGTTTCTATTACGAGGGCCCGACATGCTATGCGCCTTGTACATCAGTGCCTTAAACGAGAGGGTAAAAACATTTCAAGTTTTTATGCTTTAGAATGACTATGTGCAACGCGTGTTTAAATTTGCACAATTAATACCACAATAAATACTAATAAATACCTAAAAAGCTGCAATGCTTGAGCGCTAACTGCTTTGGCGTCGATAGTGATCGTGATATGAGTTATGTTGGTATTTTTTCATCGTTTTCATTCTGAATGGCACATACACAAGAATTGAAAGCAATAATGCTTATGCATGAACACCTCGGCGACAGCAAGGAATGTTTATGTTTTTTTATTGTTTAACTGTTCATTTCCCTACACTTTGTTGAGCTCTTGTGTATCATGATACTAACAGCTGCAATGTTTGGTCCGGTCCGTTACTCTTACCATATTGATTTTGGTCTTGATTATGTTGGTTCTATTACGTTATCAATATTCAACATAGGAGGGCTTGCCACTGGCTTTTAACATTGGGAACACCCGCCGGGGTGGCTCAGTCAGCTAAGGCGTTGCGCTGCTGACCACAAGGTCGCGGGATCGAATCCCGGCCCCGGCGGTCGCATTTCGATGGTTGCGAAATGCAAAAACGCCGTGTGCTTGCGTTGTAGTGCACGTTAAAGAACCCCAGGTGGTCAAAATGAATTCGGAGCCCTCCAATACGGCGTGCCTCATAATCATAACTGGTTTTGGCACGTAAAACCCTAGAAAAGAAGAAGTAGAACATTGGGAACTCCTGCGTATATGCTTATGTACCCCTGCTGTTGTGCTCCTAATAAATATTGCTTGGTTTATTCATTGATAGATACATTGATTGATTGTCTGACAGACTGACTCATTGATTGATTGATCTATTGATTGCTTGAAAGCCCTCGCCAACCTGTTGCGAGATCAGTGTGATTCTTCCCGCCAGCGAAGGAAAGGTCCCAGGTCCCGCTAATCGCATCTGAGCTCACCGCTTGTGGCTTCACAGATAAAGAAGCAGAGCCGCCCACACGAGGCAGCACTGATGTAAACAAAAGTATTCCGGCGAAACGCAGAAAGCCCGACATCTCCACCAAAATTTCGCCTCACAGCAAGAAACCACAGAGAAATAGGAGTCGAGGCTCCTGACATAAACAATGCGCCAGGTTTTGGCTATAATATGACAAAGGATGCGAAGACACTTCCCATGAGAGTGCTTGTGTATATAATACAATGGCACTATGGGTGTTTCATCTTCAGCACACCCGAAAAAGTTTAGAACAGGGAGGCCAAATTGCCAAGGTATTCATACTGGTAAGACTTCACCGATTAACTCTACAGATTTATGTTGAGCTGTAATTGTCATGGTTGATTTTCGGCATAGTGTAAGAATTCGTGCGTGGATACTGCGGCGCATTCTCTGGACAGGATTTTCAAGGGGCAACTAGCTTTACATCATCGCTTGTTAAGGTCGTAGGCTGACGTCGTTGGTATGGCTACTCGTCTACGTAAGCGCAACATCCGTGCGTCACCGTGGCCTTATGCGTCATGACGCACCGAGATGTTTTCAACGGAAATCATTTTGCTAATGACCGTCACACTTTTGCTTTGAACTTTTATTGAAAGTCTTTGGAGTCGTGGGGTGAGGGTACATACTTAATTGCTATTTGGAGAGATATTCATGAAAGGTGAATACGTCAAGCATGTGACACGTAATGTGTGACTCAGGCAGTGGCGATTCGGACGAATAAATACCACAAACATAAATCAATGCAAAGCATATATGCCATTGAGGTAGTTGGGAGGTTTAACCTTTGTCAGATTTGTTCAGAGCTGACGCTTAAGCTTCCTCTCGGAGCAAGTCAGGTTAAGAGAGGGCGATGATTGAAGCGGCAATGACATATTCGACAATTTCATGAAGTGATAAAAACGTGAAAAGCAAAAAGTGCCTGTAAGAGTAAAACAATGCGAGCTGGTAACAAAACTAGCATTCATATCATTGTGTGCCTGAATCATTGGTGAGAAACCAGTGAAAAGCGTCATCATGTCCCATCAGCTTGTTTTGCGTTCAGCTAATGCTGTCCCACGTCAGAACGAAAGGAGACGATGAGGAGGAAAGAAGCTGACCTCCTTTCTTGCAAGTACGAGGTCACGTGATGGTCAGGCACCTTCCGTTCTAAGCAGTTACTAAGACCGTAGCGCTTAATAAATGCAGACGTTAAAGAACGACAAGGGAAGTGCGCTCTGTCTAGTCTGCGTCGCTTAACCGCTTTGGTCCTAATAAGTGCATCAAAAGCTACAATGCCGTTCCATGTTATTCCCTGCATGGACGTTCAAGCGGTAAAAAATATGACGTTAGAAAGTCATATTTTTTTAGTGCTTAGTGTAGTATGCTAGAAAGTTCAGCTGATGCACGAACATGGTAAAAGTCTATAAAAGTGCTCACATGCACATATCGTCTGGTTGACTCATAAGCCAATTCGGTTTCAGATACATAGCTGCTAGGTTTCACCGAAGGTAAACTGTACCATGATCAGCGCGTTTGTAGTATTATTTACACCGATATCATGTATTGTTCGGGGTGTAAGGGAGCTTTGTAGAGTGAGAAAGCGGAATGCAGCGCGTGCCATGCGGTAGGCTGAAAGCGCGATCCTTCTCTGGAACGGCTGTAAACATGCACCCCTGCCACCAGCTCACCCACATGCGAGCCGCCATGGCGCCAATCGTGCTAGAGATCTCTCGGCGGTGGTCGTACTATGGTCATGCAATAATAGACTAACTCTGTGACGGTGGTCACCACCTTTCGTCCTGACCTGCTCATTTCGCTTTCGCCTGTGATAGCATCTACACAATTCAAAATAAACGTATCGTCAAACAGGATTACGCTACCGTGAAGCACAGAACCTTCCAGACAGCCCTTTTGCTACCGACTCCTCTCATA
>NC_051161.1:57861873-57895128 GCF_013339745.2 Dermacentor silvarum
AATTTTTTTTTCCTCCGGTGTTATGACTAATTCTTGTTGGTTCTTCCTAAAAAAAAAGTATCACACGTCAGTCACTACGAGCAGCGAAAACCACACAACAATGCAAGAACTACACGAGAATATTTACTCACCTTTTTGTTCTATCTCACGTTTCCCGGAAGCCACGTCTGAATTTCTTCTCAGACGAAAGTACATAGTCGTGGGCCTAAATCACTTCTGGAACATTGCGGACTAGCGTAAACGCTCGGCGATGCGACAGTCAGCTGTTCGGCTCCAACAGAGACCGCCATTTTGCATGCACTCAACGGCATGGATTGGATCTACATTCGACAAATATGTGGCTACGGCTTCAAAAATAGGAGCACTTGCGTTCGATTTTCTTTATGCAACGGCCACTTTCACGTTGTAAGGTTGCAAAACAAATTTGCTTTACAAAGGATGGATGTGCGCGTTTATTAAATGTCTTCTCACGAAGTAAATTTGCTATACAAGCCCCGGAAAAAGAGAAGAGACCACGAAAGACATATACGCCCTAAGGTCCCTAGATATAGATATTTTTTTGCTTTCTAAAGAAAAGAGTAGAAAATCTAGGGACTTTAATCCGCCCAACGGAGGGAGCTGTTGATTGGACTATTAAAAAAAAATGTGGTTGATCCCTCTTATATAGGAATCGGTATAGAACACGAAAGTGAAACGTGTCTTCACAGAAGTAGTGTAATGTTTATTGCACATTGATATAATGTCTATTGGTGTTTTGTGGCTAAAGCGCCCTTAGGCGTTGATGCACCCCCACTGACGCCTGGTGGCACGTCTCCTCCATCACGACTACCAACGTCGATGACCATGAGCAACCGTCGTGCATATGGAAGCTGCACTACGCTGCACACGCTAGCACAACGCGAAAGACGAAGCACGTAACTGACACACTTATACAACGCGCAAGACAAAGCACGTAACTGAATCGTCACCGAGTCAAATCAGCGCGTACAGCGCGTCGTAATTGCAGCCTCCGCGATCAACTTCAGAAACATTTTCAGAGCTAATTGCGGAGGCCACGCTCCGCTGTGCTGAGTACGGTGAACGCCACCTAGGTGGCGTGATAGTGCTTCTTGATGCCAGCGTCCCTTCGAATGCTGGCATCGAGGCGTCGTAGTGCTGAGACCACCGAAGCGTTCACTGTCGGTGCGCGTTAGTGTCATAATGCAGTACTTCTCTTTTCTGCTCGTAGGCGGCGGCACCGCCCCGAGCAAGAGCGCGGGTACACGGAGGAGTGTTAGATATATAAGGCGCGTCTGTGTAGCTCTCTGCAAATGCGTTTGTGGCGCAATGGGTTAAACGCTCGGCGATCTATCGTCGCGGACCGAGAGGTCGTGGGTTCGATTTCCAAATTTTGCATGTTTGTGGAACTTTTTCTTCTGGTTTCTTTCTTTGTATTATGTTCTATGACGTATTTCCGTGACGGAAATACGGTCTTGGTGGACCCCGGCATACAGTCTGCTGGACCCCGGTGACGGAAATAAGTCTTGGTGGACCCCGGCATAAAACACTTTCGTGTTAAAAACGTCGTGCTACGTATACACCATTTGCAAAAGCGGTGACGTGGCGCGAAAAGGCATTGTGACTTTGAAAGTAATTTGTACAAAATCGCACCCCAGGTGACCGGTTTTCCAGCATTCACAACCGATAGTCCAAGCTAATGCGCAAGCATACAATGATATCCATTGCTGTAACGTTTTCATGGGGAGCATTATTCTCCGAGTCCAGGTACTTTCTGGCGCGTGACTTATTTTCCCGTTTTCGTGGGTCGATCCTGGTGGCGTATATTGCTTTCCGCGGATGATTGCAGACGCGAGAGAAAATGAGGAGGGCGAGGAGGATGGCGCGACCTTTTTTTCGACGACGACGACGACGCTCGAACGCAATCATATGGTTTGTGTGAATGCACGATTTGGAAGCGTGGCCTTATGGCCTAGTGCTTACGACGCTCGCTTTGTTATCGGGGGTATGCGAGTTCGAATCCCGCCTCGGCTTATTTTTCTTGGTATCACCATTTTCTTTTTTCCTTCTCTGTTTGGCGGCGCCGTCGGTTGTGCCCCGGTGCCGCGGCGGAAGCCGCGGTGCCGGCGCCGTCGCGAAGCGGCGGTCGTTGGTGTGTTGCGGAGCGCGTTGGTGTGTTGCGTTGGTGTGTTGCGTTGGTGTGTTGCGGACCCCAAATAAAAAATACTGCTCCAGTAAGTTAGACTGCTTCCTCCCTGATAGCGAGATTATATTTGGATCATCAAAGCAGTGACGCGTTTATTTAGGGATACCATCGATCCCTTAAAAGCTGCCACAGTTGTGCCTATAGTCACCAGCAGCCCCGCGTGTTCTCCGTTCGAATGCCGGCGGCATTGCAACGGAGGTGTTCCGCCGGTGCCATCCTTCTCGCCCTCCTTTTATTTCTCTCTCGCGTGTGCGATCATCCGTGGAAAGCAAAATACGCATCCCGGTGTTAGTGCCGCCTAAAATTATGTGCCATAGGGGCGACTAGGTATCTGCACGGAATATGTCCACTGGGTGTGTGCACTGGACAAGCGTCGACGTAAGGCCTTGTCGGTAACACATACTTAAGATTGTTTACGCCGATTGACGACGACTACAAGCGAGTGGACACACATGTGTTCACTGCACCTGTCCTCGTTGTGAATGCATTTAAATACAGGGTTTGTGTCGCTAGGTAAGTGCAGTGGGGCCACTGCGTATGCGCCACCGATTTTTAGTTTGCTTTCAGTCTTACATCTTGCGTTACAAGCATTTTGTATTACTTATTATAAGCCTAGACACTGGAGCCTCTATAACCGCGCAAATGCATGATGCACCAACTTGGCGTGCCCAATTCGACACAAAGCGTCTGAAGGGGTTATGTTGGTTTCTATCGTTTCAGGAACCACGCTCTCAGGTTTACTCGTGAATGCCCACGTCTTGGTGGCGCAGCACTTCGAGAGACGAAGGAGGACGGCGTGCAGCCTGGCGTGCACCATTTGTGGCTTCTACAGTGTCGTCTTTCCTTCACTCGCCGAACTATTCCGTTCCACGTACGGCACTCACGGAGCATTTCTTCTGCACGGAGCCATTCTGATGAATGCCATTCCTTTGGCGATCACTGTAAGAAGCCCTCCAAAGCCGATTCTGACTGGTGACGACAGACATGAAAGTCTCTATGCAAAGGATTGTGGTGCGTCGTTTTGCGCTCTTCGGGAGCATACCGCGGAGGCACGTAACATTGAGTCAAGCTTGAATCCTGCGGAGCATATCGGCGGAGAGAGCTCGGCGGAAGACGACGGCGTAGTATGCGCAACGAGGGTTAGTACAGCGAGGGTCGAAGCACTTTCACCGAGTGGGAGAATGATAAGAGTATCCGAGAGCGTGAGGCATGCGCTCAAACCGTTTCTCACTTGCACTTTCTGGATAGACTCTCTGTCATTCTCAGTTGTCAGCGTAGCCATGACCCTCTTCGTGATGATTTCGACAGACTATGCGACTGACAAAGGCATATCAACGGTGGATGCCGTACACCTTCTACATGCCTTCTCTTTGACTGACATTGCTTTCAGACCCCTAGCGGGTCTCTCAATAGACTTTAAGTTCCTGTCTTTCGAGTCGGTTATGTTGCTTGGATTTGTGGTACAAAGTGCGGCATTCGAGCTGCTCGCGTGGTACGGGACCTTCCAGCTGATGCTGCTTGCTTCGGCGTTGATGGGTGCTACGAGTGGATCGAGGATCGCGCTTCAAGCCCCAGCTCTGGTGCATGATTTCGGCCTAGAAAACTTGCCCATCTTGATGGGAGCTGCGTCTTCATGCATGGGTGTGGCGTCGATGCTTCGGCCCCCCTTCGTCGGTAAGACAAACGTTTTTGTGGAGGCTTAGGTCGGCTTTTGCGCCAAAGGAAAGTGATTTGATTTTCAGAACGCAAAACCTCGTATATCGCGAGCTGTGTCTTTAACTCTGTTTACAAGTCAGCCTCGTGGTAACGTTCTCTTTCTCAAAATTGGTAAACACAGGGTCGATTGTGTTTCTATGAAGCTAGCCGCTCTCATTCACCTATATTTTTATGCTCATTTTTCTTAGCTAATTTCTTGTTTGTACTCGTACATGATGCAAGCTCAGCGACTACCTAAAAAGGAAATTGATCGCGGCTATTAGAAAGCGACGCAAATTATTATTTGTTAATTTGCGCCCCTCTTCTAATAGGTATGCATCACCAACAAGCAAAAAAAAGTGTTCCTATAGTAAGCTGAACGATCACGATATCTGAAATACATAATGAAAATCATAAATGCTCTCAATGGGCGACCAGTGCATCGACGTGAAGAAATGTTTTTGCACCTGAAAGATACCTAAGCTTTTAGACCGCTATTAGAACTAAATTCGCATTTTGCCTTCCATATTTTTACACATTAAGCAATTTGCAAAAAATGCAGTAACTTAGTATTCGCCGCGAGATCGAGTGGAGTCATAATCTGGCTGACTCTGGTGGAGCCTCGTGGAACTGTACTTGACGTGGATTGCTCTTCCTGTCGTCTGACAGCGAATATTGTGTCTACGTTTTTCTCCGGCGATTTCTGTGGGTGTACAGAAACACTGGGTTCTGCGCTTCGTGTTTGGTGCATGCAGTAATATGAGTGATTATCCGTCGAGTGCATTCTGCGCGATCTTCGCACCCGCTATTGGTAACCGACAGTTCAAGATTAGACAATTTTAGTGTAACGTACACAACGGCTTTGCATCCGAAAGCCCGTTTTGTATGAACAGGAAGTTTTATTATAGCGTATAGTCATAGCTCAGGACTTTGTCTCAGTAAGCTTAGCATCATCAGTGCTTAGCATCAGCGTTGCGTGGTGCCACGCTGGTGCATTTTGTGCTGTGTACTCTCACGTGCTGTGCATACGCAGCGTGCACAGCACGTGAGCGACGCTTGGGCTCTTGTGAGCGTATGCTATTTTATGGGTTTAAAGCTCAGCACTAAGGTACGTACGCCTTGCGTGGAAGAAAATGGCGACACCCGTCGAAGTCGCTGCCGTCTGCTCAGGACCTATCAAATCATCGCCCTGCACTCTATGTCCCATTTGCTTTCAACTGATGTGGCATTTTTTTGGCATTTCTAAGGCCGAGTGGCATGTAAGTGAATTCGAACAGCCTGAATGCGGTGACAATGGCGGCCTTAGGAACGTCTTCTAGAGCAATGAGAATTTGGTGGCATGCCTTCTCGAAGTCGAGCTAAGAGAATGTCGTGCATCCACGCAAGTCCATCGTGAAGTCTTCGATTCTGTATAGAGGGTAGCGGTATGTAACAGTTGTCAAGTTTAGGGCGCGGTAATCCGCACTGAGCCGCCAGTCCCCGCTCTTTTCGAAACCTTGTGCAAGGGCGCCGACCAGCTGCTTGATGACAAGCGCGCAATTCCAATCTCTACTATGGGCTCCAACTTCTGACGGGCAATGCGGAGCTTTTCAGGAGCGAGTCGTCGGGGCGTGGCTTGGGTCGGCTTATCGTTAGTGACGATACGATGACCTATGTCATGCTTCACAGGCTTAGTCGAGTCTCGTGCAGCGGTGATAGAAACTCCCGGAGCAAATCTCCGTATGGTGCAGGAACTGGAACACGAAGAGTAAAAGCGAACGTGTGGAGGCGAGATGACGTACCCGTGACTGAGAGACTTGTGCTGGAGTCAATGATTATCTTTCGGGTCATGCCAACCAGAAGTGAGTAATGTGAAAGGAGGTCGGCTCCGTGGCTGAGGTTGGCGACGAGGGAAATCCAACGGAACGATCGGCGCACGCCTAAGGTTACCAGCAGGGATCTGCTTCGGTACACAGGAATGCTCGTAGCATTCACCGCTTGAAGATGGCAAATGCGGGCGAGGGTACTGTCGACAGAATTCCCGGGCAGGACTGTGACCTCAGCTCCAGTATCGACAGAAACTTCATTGTGCTGGGGGCGTTGGTGACGTAAAAGAGGCAACGCGGAGTGTCGAGAGAACCACTCGTCGCCATTAGTGTTCTTTACCGTCGTTTTCCGGCCATGAGCACGGGCCTGTGCAGTGCTCTGCGGCAGCGCTGAAACGCTGATGGTACGAGCAAGAGCAAGTGCCCCGTTGCGGGCTGAGTAAGTGGTTCGGGAACGGGCATCGAGTGCAGCAGCTAGTGTGGCGAGTAGAGGAATGCCTGGAAGATCCAGAGTACGAACAGCGGCGGCTATTTGGTCGGGTTTGCGGAAGCATGAAAGCAAGAAGTTCCCGTGGGCTGTTGATGTTTTGGCACAGTGTCATGACCTCTTTAGGTGAGTTGGCGGACTTAGAATATCCATACGGCGAAACCACAGAAACACCACGAACGCATGCTGCTGACGCAACAGCTTGTGCGGCGAGAGATTGTTCGGCAACCTTCATGATTTTGTCAGCGTGGACAACCAACGGCGACAGGGAGAGGGTCACCTGCACGGACGCTGGTAGACGGTGTAGGAAAAGCTCCCGCATGAGCTGCTGGCCAAAAGTTGCTGCTCGATCCCCTAACAGGGTTTGAACGTGACGGAGAAGTTGTGTAAGTCGGCGGTCACTGAATCCCTCATCGTAAATAAACTGTTGCAGACGCTTACGTTCGAACAACATGGTGCGCTCGAGGACATTTTCTTTGAGATTGTCGCACTCGATTGTCGCGGGTGGAATGGAGAGGACATCATTCATTTCCAGCGCAACATCACTAGGGAGGGAGGACTGCATGTGTGCAAAGCGAGCGTGTTGATAGGTGATACAGTGTAAGTGAAGCAGTCCTTCAGCTTGTACGAACCAGACATCGGGATGTTGCACCGAGAAAGGCGGAAGCTGAACAATGGTCACTTAACAGCCGGTGGAGATTATGCGGTGGACGTGGTTCCTTCGTTGCAAGTGTGGTGTTAGGCCATTACAGGTCACCACTGGAGAGACACGGCACACAGAACATGAACCCTTGTCAGAGTAAAAGCCAGTCTGCTTTATTGCTGCTTCCGCTGCTGCTGCTGTTGTTGTTGCAAGTGACAGATACCCACAGTGGCTGATCGGTCAAAAACTGGGCTCTTTGACGGAAATGGGTGAAAGAAGTTTAGAAAAAGAATAGTGGGGAAAGACGTATTCTGTTTGGCGTTCAAAGTGGAACAGTCATCATGCTAAAGTGCACCAAGAAATAAATAAATAGTTATCATAAGTTTACTGTTTTCGGAAGGCAGCCGTTTGCTGTGAAGAAGAAAGTCTCACCGCGGTGAGAACATTCTGGTGGCTGTACCCCAACGTGGAAGCTAAAAACAAAAGCAGGACGGGAGTCTTTATGCTGAGGCCAAGTTTGTTTATAGATACTGGAAAATGGTGGGCACGCAAGGAGAAAGGGGTCAATTGTTTCCGGTTGACTGCACCTAATGCACAAAGTAGATGCCGCCAAACCAGCCTTATATATATATATATATATATATATATATATATATATATATATATATATATATAGGTTTGCTGTCGAAATGCGGCAGTGTATAGGCTCCTTAACGTTACGTCTAATTTGTGTGTTGGGCAGAATTTACGGCTCAAGGGGTTTAGTAGGTGGTGGTAGTCAGAATGCGAGGCCAAGCTATATTTATAGAACTCGTTCATCATTGTTAATATCCTAAGCCTAGTGGCAGGCATAAATGCGGCCGGCGGAACGGCACAAGCTAAAGGGCCACCCAGGGGAGCCTTTGCGAATGAGTCGGCACACTTAGTCTAAACTGTTGGGCCAAGGCACCTAATTAAATGAAGGAAAAGCAAATGAGACGCAGTCAATAGATATAATGCTTGCAAAAGGTTTGAGTCTTTACACGTTGTAAGCGATGAACATAGAATTGAATTGAATTCTGGAGGTTTCACTTGCCAAAAGCATGATTTGAGTATGAGGTTTTTCATTGATGTGTCAGTTTACCTTCCCTTTCGTTGTACCGCTGTGCACTTTGTTATCTGTGGAGCGTAAACCCCAGGTGGTCCTACAAGAGCGACAAAGTGGATAATTTTTTCGTAATATGGTACGTGTCTTCTATACGTATATCGCTGGTGACAGGTAGTGCAGAAATAGTCGTCGGTATATTGTTCAGTTGTTTGTTTGACAATCCATCATTATCGTGATGCCGAGCCAAATGCAATAGTAGGTCAGCTGACCAAGTGATGGAGCAGCACAGAAACAGCAGCAGCTACGCAGCACATTCGCCTACAAGAAATAACTGTTTTTATTTATTCGACACATAAATCCGTATACTGACTTCGGGCGGCACGTTGTTTTCCGGTTGTGGAGTTTGTTGAAGTTGTGGAACGATTTAGACTAGTCAGGACAATGTGAGTTTTCTTGTGCGTATTTAGGTGTAGTGTATATACCGTTCATTCTACACTGGTGGAAGTACGCGTATTCCTGTGCCGTGAAGAAAAAATGTAGTTGGTGGTCTAGTAGCAGAGTACCTGCGTTAGAACCGTAAAATCCTTGGTTCGAACGCCTCTGAATTTTTTAACTTGCTTCTTACTCATGCTTGTTGTCGATGCTTCGAGCTGGATGTTACAAGGAATTTTGATGTTACAGAGATACTCGATACCTTCATCATAACTGTTTAGTGGAGCCTTCTGTAATTTGTCCCTGCCATATTTAATTCTTCCCTGGGTATATGCTGTATGTTTGGGTCCCCACACTCTCGGAATTTCAGCTGGTAAGCAAAGGATCCCCTTGTTACTTTTTGTTACTTTGTTACTTTTTTCTCCGAAAAAGGATAAACAATATTTGTTCCAGTCCTTCATAACCTATCTCGTGTTTTTTTGCCTCTTTTTTCTCGAACAGGCTACTTTCGAGACACAATAGGCTCCTACACGGGACTTCATGTTGCGGCGACGAATGCCTTTTTTGTCGGCATTTGGGCTGTCAAACTTTTGCGAGCGCGAAGAAAGCGGCGTTCTTCCTGAGAAAGGGAAGAAAAGGAATGCCGATGAGTAGTGCTGCGATGGAGACGGCTAGAACAGGGCTTGAAGGTGAGCAGAGGTTTGGGGCTCGTGCGTGCAAGATTGCGCACGTCGGGTGGGCGGGGTTCGGCGATGCTATCAGCCCACCTTCAACTGTGTCATTTTCGTGCATGCCACCGAGGCTACTACAATAACCTGCAGGCACGCTTCCGTCGAGTCCACACCAGTAGCGCTTGAGCACGACGTGAGTGGCGACGACCCGTGGGTCCCAGCTGGATTTTGCTACACCGAGATGCGTTTGAAGGTTGATATCATCAGGAGCATCAACTCCGAGAATACCTCCCCGTCAAAGTCGATGTGGAGTAAAGCTCGATTACAGCTTCGCCGTCATCATCATCATCATCATCATCATCATCATCATCATCATCATCATCATCATCATCATCATCATCATCATCATCATCATCATCCTCTGCACTCATCATCATTCAACTAATTCCCATTTCAGGGCGAAGCTTTTCGCCAAGGTCCCCAGAAGAAACAACGCAATCGCGACAGAGCAAGCAAGGCAATCTGTCAGCGTTCTTCTCCGACGAGTCTGGTTTGGCAGACCACGCGCGCGTACTAAGCATTGGTCATCGGCTGAGCGTTTGGAATCGAACAATGCAAGGCAAGGTCGATTCACATGGGCCACCAAAGCACTTTAGAACCAGTTGTCAATGGCGTCAAGAAGGCGACCTGTGGGAGTGGCGATTGCAGCACGGCGATGCCAGCTGCTATACCCGCCACGTAAGCGGTAACTGCGTCACGAGAACCAATTTCACTCCTGGTGCTTGGTAGGTCAGACTTCCGAGACAGAAAAAAAAAACTGCCAGCCCTTCCACTGGGGTGGAGATGGAAGACCAGTGAAGCTGTACTATAGTGCGAATTATATATTTCGAATTATGACTATTAAGATGTGACGATGTAATTGGTTATTTGAACTATTAAAGACTGAGAAATATATACGATCCGGTGGTTTTCATTTATTTAGTGACCACAGGGACCATGGCCTTATGGTCGCTACAGTACACCGCCATAGGGTGTACGGCAAAGGTTGGCACGTTCTTCATAAACACGTCACCAACGACGCGCGCGCTCGGTGCGAGCGCGGGTAAAACACCGCCGCCGTCGACAACAGTTGTGCGCGTTGTTTGTGTGACCGCACACAACCGCTGTCAAAATGCTGGCTACGTGACGGAACGGCTAAGCGCCGTTGTCGACACTGTTAGGGGAGAGGCGGGCGAGAGCCCAGAGAGAGTCGGCGCACAGGCGGCAAAGAAGCAAAGTCTAGGGGGTGTTGGGCAGAGGCTGGCAGGGCTGTGCGCATGCGCCGTAGTAGAGAAGCGGGCACGCACACGCACAGTCTAGGATGCCTCGATCACCTCCTCGCCCACACTTCCCAGTCACAGTTTCGCCTGAAAGACGAAGCATCAATTGCGATAGCAAATTTGTGGACGGCTATACGAAGCAAGGATAGTAGGTTTATCGGGCGTATAAACTTGTAAACATAGGCATGCTAACTAAATTCACAAGCATGGTGTGACGTGAGCTCAAGCGAATGCATGAACACATCTCACTCGATGACCACGGAAACCCGCTGTCAAAACGCTGGAATGAGAAAGCGCGGCTTCAGCAGCGAGCGAATTGACCTTCGCGCTGTCTCTCGCATCATCGCGAACTATGCCTCAAAACACAGCGCGTGGCGGACTGTGACGCGACGCCGCTAGTTTTCAAAGTTTTCAAGATACAGCGGCCCGGAGTAGAGTACCCCCCCCCCCCCCCCCCCCACCACTCCTCCCTATATACCCTCCCCACGGAGCATTGCGCGCCACGGAAGAAGGCGCGCTTCCGTCCTGCTTCCCTCGCTCATGTGCGTGAGATTGAGCCGCGATCGCCAGCTCACTCATAAGACACGGCGCGCGGCAACGATTTGATCGCCCTTGACCTTTATATGGAACCTCACGGTGACGGCGAAGGCAGAAATGCGGCTAGAGTGTCCATATAATTGCTATCGCAATGAAAGTGTCCGTGCCTCTCGTTCTCTGGGAAATAGAAAATTTCATATGTTCTACACTACACAGTCAAGCAGCACGTGTTATGCCCTTCTCTCGGTTTTTCCGACATTGCAGGAACATTCGCGGACACAGAAAGGAAATCATTAACCGCACAGTATGCGAACAAACTTGCACGTGTATTGAAAGCGGCAGCAGCAGACAAACAGCCGAAGCGATAACGGCGAAAGCGCCGCCCGCTGGCACAACAAATAAAGCGACTAGATATAAGACGCCAAAAATATAAATAGGCTCAAACACAGTTTATTACAACACGTAATTGCATCACTTTCCTTTATTACCTGTATATTGAAATATAAAGTTAAAAAAATGTCACAGTTTCGCCCTAAGGGCGAAGCAATGAATGCGATAGCAACACAGCAATGTCATACGAAGTAAGGTGAGCGGCTTTGGTAGCAATATGAATTGTAGTAAACATGAGCTGATTAAGTAAGCAGGTGTGCTGCGGCGTAAGTAGACCTACATGAAGAGAGACTCAATGACCACGAGAAGGCGCGTTTAAAACGGTGGTGTTGATGAGAAGCGCTTACCGTGGGCAGCGCGTGCGAAGGGACACACCTGTAATGCTGCACTGCCGATCTGGGCAGCATTGCATGTGTAGCGTGCGTTGGAAAATGTGGCCCGACTATTACTAACTGAATGAACAAGCGTGGTGTGAGCGCGCACATACAAACATGAATAGACCACACTGAATGACTGCAGCCAACGACTGTCAAAACGCTGGCAGTGAGCGCATACGCCGCGCAGCGGGCGAAGGTACGTGCGGTCTATCGCTGCAAGGGAAACTGAGCGGCGAATGCACGGCGCATAAAGGTCAGAGCCGTGTGGAGATATGAGACGGTGCGGGCGAGCGAGCGACGAGCGCGGTTGTTGGCAGAGTAGAAGTGCACCCCCCCCCCCCCCCCCCCTTGCGCTCCCTCCGGCGCTGGCTTCCCGCTTCCTTGCTTGCGCGTGGGTGATTGAGTGCGTTCGCTCTCCGTGATAGCGCGCGTCCCCGCACGCTTCCGCTCGGGCATACGGCGCGCGGCGAAGATTTTATCTATAGAGAACCTCACGGCGACGGCGACGACGACGGCGACTGCAGAAATCCGGTTGAAGTGTCCATATAATTGCTATCGCAATAATATGCAACAGTTATTGAACATGCCACCATCGGGCATGTTGACGCTTCAATTGCGATTTTAGCCCGAGGTCCGCCATCTTGGTTACGCCAAAGGAAGTGTATGGTGAAGCGCACTTGTAGGTTTTGCGTATTGTCTGACTGTATATTGTCTATTGACTAATACAGTCAGCGCGTCTAGCTGAGGAGGGGAGAGATACTTGCTAAAGAAAAACCATACTGATGTAAAAAAAAAAACAATGTTTGTTTCATTATAAAAACGCGATCCGAAATAAATTTCAGGTAGTGTGGTGCTCAAACAATTGAGTGGCTGCATTTATTTACTTTTGCTAAATTATACCTCTTTTTCAGTGCCCTCAAGAAAAAGGCGCATTCTCGCTGCTGTGTGCGGAAGAGCTTTCTTGCAAACTTTGCTACATACGCCCGCACGAATTTGATGGTCGCGTGGCGCATGTGTACCGCTTGCTGAGCGTGGTACTTGTATGGCGTGCTTTATCGTGGGTCAACGTGCCCAGGTAAGAATGGTTGCTAATGCTAAAGAAGCGTCCATTTTTGCTTCCTCTATGAAGCACAAACACACGCACAGACACGCACGCACGCGCACAGACACACACGCACACACAAACACCCACGCACGCAGAAGCAAGGCAGATGACGATTATTGTTCCGGGGCAAGATACGACCCAAAGGGTGTAAACTTTTTTTAGAGCGAGAAAGTTGACCTCGACTAGAAGCGCACACATTGAAGTCAGTTTGCAGTGTCCAGAGTGGATAGTGTAGTGTCATATCGAGAGGGCTCTTGTAGAGTGGCGGTACATTTGAATACTACCATAATTTCATCTCCCAAAAAACAAATTTCCGTGCCATTGCGAACAGAAATGATGCCGCTTACTTATTTTACTGCATATGACGCCACTTCCCTTTCTTTTCCACTTCCTTTGCCCCCTCAATCCATCGACGCAGAAATGACACTAGCGCCTTCATATTGCTGATGAACCATCTAGATTTGAACTTGTCAGCTTTTGCTGAAGTTTGCCGCAGTTGAAAGACACCACCGATGAGCTAAAGGCGACATGCAAAAACGCCCATGTGCGTGCGTTGTAGTGTACGTTAAAGAACCCCAGGTGGTCAAAATTAATCTGGAGCACTCCTCTACGGCGTGCCTCATAATCAGAACTGGTTTTGGCAGGTAAAACACCAGAAAGAAGAAGAAGAAAATTGGAGGACGCTTAAGCTTCGCTTTTAAGAGAGGAAAGCGACAGCGTTCCATTCTAGCGTTCCACGTTCCACTAGCGTGCCCCGTTCGCATCGCATTTTTCTTTTTGAGTAAGCTTCACTGCAAAACAGAACGTGGAAAAGCCAGCTTACAAAGACCAAGCTTACACCGATCCCCTTAAAGTCGGCTTCACTTTTAAATAGAAATGCATTGCTGGGAAGAAAACTTTCCAGGGGCCATATAAGTCGTCTTATATTGAAATGTGAAGGCCCTGGGTTGTTTTTTTATTATTTTAATAATTGTTTGATATTGCCCCGACGCGCGGGCGTGTCGAAAACACATTAGTCAGGCCAAGTCCCAATTTGACCGGCCGAGGATGCGAGCGCCACCTGGATAATATTTTCGCAAGTAGCCTACCCGAGCACGCCTCTGTTGGTATGGTAGAAATGCTGGAAAAGGGGTTTGCGTTTAAGTTTCCTCGTAACAGAATTATGTTTTCTCGTACCTTCAAATTACAGTCCGACGCCACCATGTCTGTAGGTTGTGGTTAAGTCGTACTTTACCATTTTTCTGACGGATTTCACTGTGAAAAATTCAATTTTAGTTCGCTAACACCTGACGCCACCCGGAGGGCCTGCGCGGTCGGGGTGGTTCGGGATGATGTTCTCCGCCACGGACGTCGACATCGACGTCAACGCCGGAATTTCTGCGACACGGGTCACTTAACGCCATCGCGATAATAAAAGTGCTATTAAAAGAAGTCATCGGGCGGAAGGAAAAGAGCGTACGCACCTATCGCTGTTGCGGAGTGCTTTTCCTGGGTGTTTTTCCCGTAGAAACGAGTTATGCATAAGGCGTGTACGGTAGCGCGACTCCTCTTCGGCGCTTCCATAACAATCGGCGCCACGTATAGCGCCGCCGCCATGGCACCTGCGTTTGTTGGCCTTCGAAATGCATGGCGCGCAGGCGCGCGCGAACACTGCTACACCCGTCGTGCGATAACCTGGCCCCTCTCCCGTGCCTGGACACGCCGCGCCGTCTGGTGGCACTGCCGAGAAGTGCGCCCTAAGCCTCCGAGACGAGAAGCGTGGCAAGCCGCCGCCTGCTAATGCCTCGGGTTGCTGTCCTCGAGGGACCCTTGTGACGTTGGTTCGATTCGTTCAGCATCGGAGATATTTAAGCGATCGCTTTTGTCATTGTTGAGGTGGCACATTCACAGCGGCACCTGCCTATAGTTACCAAAGTTGACGTCAAAGACGTACATTGACGAGCCGGCACACACCGGCCGGCTACACTACTCAGTGACGCAAGTAAGCAATAAAGAGGTTCATTGAAGACCAGCCCAGACCAAGTGGGACATATATCCGGTGCTTCAAGTCGGCGTCTAAGAGTTTCTTGGAACAGCGGTACCTACCCAGTCCCCCATCATACAGTGACCCAGGTCGGGGTGAAAGAGGTTCGGTGAATAGCGGCATCTGTGTACACATTGCCACGTACTCAGTGATCCTAATTGGTCCGAGGCTGGTTTCGAATCCTGTTCCCTCAGGCACAGCTGCCCGATGCGCTACCCATTCGACCACTGACTATCCAGTGACCCTGGTACGGCACCCAGGTAGGTGGGAAAACGGTTAAACGCAAACATACATATGTATAAATGAGCCAACGATCAAACAAACATAGATAGCTGCCGCAAAGCTTGTGAAGCACCCAAAGAATGCTAACTCGTTAAAAAAGGAAACAGGTAACACCTGGGAGGGAGCATGACGTCAGGCAGCTGTAGAACGTCGTCTTATAACACCTCCCCTGCCTCTCTTCGAGGCGTGTCTGTGTGGTCGCTCCTTGGTTGCCGGACCGTTCAGAGCATTTTTTTTTTTGTTCGTGGTAGCTTTTACTGACACCCTCGGCACGAGCGGTCTTCCCGCATCCGCTGTTCGCTGTACTCTCTTTCACCCCGTCCGCGCGCTCGGCGGCTAGAAATTGCCGCTTGCCTATCACCTGGCGATGGCCTGTTTCCCACGTGTCCTTCTTGTGCATCATTTTATGACTAGACTTCACAATTGTCACGTAACATCCGTCCTAGCATCCTTCCTTTCTCGATATAGCCAACAAACGAATTTAGCTATGGCGAGCACGCCGCCGGTGCCCTCCGGGCCACCGACATCCTTTGTCGCGGTATCCCTGTTGCGGATCTTGGTGGGGCAGCGCAAATAACGTTTCAGCTGCCCCACCAAGATGTTCGATCAGCACCAACTTGCCCATATGTCGATTCGTCTGGATCCCTGTTGCAGCTATGCATATACGCATCCATTAGAATATGAATTGGTACCATTTATCAAGAAGGATAAATGGATCTATAAACGATACAGTACTACCCAGCTCTTAGTCGAGCTTCAAAGACTGCGATCAGGGGCTGGGTAGATAGCAAGCGCGGGTCTAGCTATCGGTCGGACACTGTGGCCCCAGTTTCCTCGTCCGCCCATAGAAAAGGCTGGGCGTAGGTCAGGGTTCAAATCAAACGCAACGAACAGGCTCTGTTCCCGAATGGCAGTGGAGGCAGAGGGGGTTCAGAGCCTGTGGTTCCGGTCGGGCCTGGTGGCAGAGGAGCCGTCATGACCCCGACGGGGCCAGGGCACACTTTGCGACCTGGAAGGTTCTGAGGTGTAAGGTACCCCACAAGGGTGTAATAGCTTGTCTCTATATGGGAGCGCGTCATATCCACTATGATCTTTGCAGAACAGTGGCCAAGTTTAGATATCGACTGTATTTACACACTCGTAATGGAAGCATATCACGCGTTGAGCTACTCCACTTACTGGGACGTACCCGTTACCAAGAGCTCATTCCCACCCGCCAGGGGTTGTTATAGACCCTTGGACACATTTATATCTTTAACCATGTAGTAATAAAAAATTGGTAACGTTAAAAAGCGTAAACGTGCTTTTTTCGACCGTGCTCTGGGGAAGAAATCGGCGGCGCATCCATCATTTTCATCTGATGGAAGTGGAATTACTCATGATATTTTTCTTTTTTCATGATTATTATGATTGCCATCATTATACAAAGCACAACATTGTACAGATAATATACGATCCTATATATTCATGCATATTTTAGTAAATTATCTCCAAGTGCCTCGCGCGTTCAATTTAAAAAAATTTCACAGTTTCGCCCTAAGGGCGAAGCAATGAATGCGATAGCAACACAGCAACGTCATACGAAGTAAGGTGAGCGGCTTTGGTAGCAATATGAATTGTAGTAAACATGAGCTGATTACGTAAGCAGGTGTGCTGCGGCGTAAGTAGACCGACATGAAGAGAGACTCGATGACCACGAGAAGGCACGTGTGAAACGGTGGTGTTGATGAGAAGCGCTTCCCGTGGGCAGCGCGTGCGAAGGGACACACCTGTAGCGCTGCACTGCCGATCCGGGCAGTATTACATGTGTAGCGTGCGTTGGAAAATGTGGCCCGACTATTACTAACTGAATGAACAAGCGTGGTGTGAGCGCGCACAAACAAACATGAATAGATCACACTGAATGACTGCAGACAACGACTGTCAAAACGCTGGCAGCAAGCGCATACGCTGCAGCGGGCGAAGGTACGTGCGGTCTATCGCTTCAACAGAAAGTGAGCGGCGAATGCACAGTGCATAAAGGTCAGAGCCGTGTGGAGAGATAAGAGACGGTGCGGGCGAGCGACGAGCGCGGTTGTTGGCAGAGTAGAAGTGCCCCCCCCCCCCCTTCCGCTCCCTCCGGCGCTGGTTTCTCGCTTCCTTGCTTGCGCGTGGGAGATTGAGTGCATTCGCCCTCCGTGATAGCGCGCGTCCCCGCACGCTTCCGCTCGGGCATACGGCGCGCGGCGAAGATTTTATCTATACGGAACCTCACGGCGACGGCGACGGCGACGGTAGAAATCCGGTTGAAGTGTCCATATAATTGCTATCGCAATAATATAAATAAAAGAAAGCTCTGAGGCAGATTGACAAATAGGTGTCTCAGAATTACTTCCTCTTTTACAGCGCTTTATGCTTGGTTAGAGATCTTTCTCTTTTTTTGGCCACGTCCATAGACTTTTCAAATGGTAAAGTATGTCAATTACAATTAATGGGCTTCTGCTACCTGTCTGGCACTGCCACTCAAGCCCTATGTGGCATAGAAGGGATGATTTGCAGTATGATTCCATGTAACTCCGTGCAATAACGTATTATTATTATAACTACGGAAGCGACGGAGCTTTGATCATGTCCCAGTGGAGAATTTCAATGCTATTAGCATTCTTTGGGAACTTCACCCAGTTTGCAATATGTCTCTATGTAGCTGTCTATGTACATACGCTGGCGCCTAACCTTTTTCGCGCCAACCTGGGTCACGGGGAATGCGACACGTGGTGGAGAAACTAACGTTTCTTGCCTGATTGTGAACAGTGCGAAATATTACAGCAATGTTCGATTTTTCATCCTTCGCCCATGCGTTCTACGAAGTATATGTTAGGTTTCTGTGGTGGTTTTGAGTGGTGAACTAAACTAGTCACCCTATTTGCTGAAATGAAGGGGGCGTTTATGGGTGATGGGCAACCAAACATCGAATGGGGAGGTTAATTACGGTATGTTTGGGGAATTACGTTATGCAAGCGCTCCGGAGTGGTATAGAGGTGTTTTACGAATGGCAGTGAATTCAGCCCGCTGTTCTGAGAGAACTGTAACTGCCGCCGTTGTGAAATGTTGTGAAAATAAGGAGAACACGACATTAGTACCCTTAGAGATGCGTCGAACGACGTATGTTTGTGTAGTAATCTCGCCGCCGCGCGGTGGCCTTGACGGGTAATCCTTTTTCAGATTTAACGCCATTTCTTTGGAGTCACGAAGAAATAAAACCGCAGTATCTATTGGAATCGAAAGAAATCAATCGAATATTTATCAATGCGCTCCACAGCTTCGACATTTAAGGTATCGCATTTAAATCAGCACTTGAAAAGTTGGTTATTTATATTTTGTAAAAACTGGCTTACGCGCAGAGTAGCAAATACTTTGAATTACTCAAGCGGGCACTCAACAATACTAAGCTGATTCTATTCGCGTAACGCACACGTAGCTTTTAAAGACTTGGAACCAAAGACGTCTCAACAAAGGTTACTATAGAGAACTTTTACGCTGGTGCCCAGTAGCGCGCCAAGGATCACCGCAAGGGGGGGGAGGGGGGGGTGGACAGGCACTTTGCATATTATGCAATTTCCTTGCTTTCGCCAGAGGAATCTAACAGCAAATAAAGTGCCTAATAATTAAAATAATAATGACACCAAGGACGGTGATGTTTATTTCTTCAGGGTTTTACTCAAAATAATTCAAGAGTGCATCAATAAATGCAAGACAATGAGAGAGTGTTCTTGTTAATCAGGAAAATTTGACCTGAAGCCACCTCCTGAATTGTAATGACAATTTGAACAGAGCACGGAAGGTACACGTTGGACTGGTGGGGTCGGCGGTTAACTCGGCCTCAGGGCCGAGTTAACCGCCGAACTCTCCCCCCCCCCCCCCCCCTCCGTCAGTGCGTCACTGCTGGCACCCCACAGGAACAATGACAATTTGTATCATCTGGGACCCTGTAGCTTCAAACGTTCCTGTCACGTTCTTGTGACGTTTTTGTGGCGTAATTTAAAACGTTTCAGCTTTCTAAATTTCTATTCCCTCGTAATGTTCTAAGCTCAACATGACAATCAGCTTCTGCGTAAGCAAACTTGGTCATTTTGAATTGTTGCATTTCGAACGTTGCATTTCTTTTTTTTTATAATCAATTTCAGTAGCCATCGTTTCAAGCCCGAACGACGAAGCTTAGGCAAATCTATATGCTTCCCATCATTTCTATGCTCGTTGAACTTCCATACTTGCAGCGGCCATAGACATTAGCGCCAGAGCTGACTCAAGTAATTTTTGTAGGAAGCTCTATGCTTGGTACAAGTTATCTGAAATGCCCGGTGTACTCCCTTCTTTAGCGCACCCAGTCCTTTCCATCGTGCTATAGGTAGCGCGACGTTGTGCAGCCAGCCTTCACAAGTTAGCCTCGTGTGATCCCGTTCTCTTCGCTTTTCTTCTACCTTACCCTTCCATACATAAGCCGGTGCATCATGTGACTTCAGACCCGGCAGCAATTCGAGATCTTGGCCTGGAATGTTTGCTTCTCAGTAGGTTTTAATTTCGAGTGCCAGGACGTTTCTTCCGAAGTGATAATGAGGATGATGATGATGGTGATAGTGATGATGATGACCGCGACGCTCTTGCCAATGTGGTCCTTTCTAGCGACGTATGCTTGTTCATTTTCCTCGCTTCAATGTGCGGCTGTGGTAGTCGAGCGGTGTTACATCCAATTTACTTGCATGGCGACAGCGCACGGGGCGCGGAGTAGGAAGCACTTCAGAGCCACGAAGCACTCACGTTGCATAACCACGTGCTAGACCGGCCGATAGCATTAGGATTTGTCGCGTCACAATCCCAGCTATAGTTTATTTCCTTCTTCCATGTTTATATTGCACCTTACAGTGACTCATGTCATAGTGAAACATGTTCGCGGAAGAGCTGCACCTATGTACACATTGCCACATAATCAGTGACTCAAATTAGTCCGATGGTCCGAGCTTTAACTTCAGCTTCACCTACGCCTTCAGCTCACGGTCCCGTGCCACTTTAGTTTTCTGCTGAAGCCATACAGCCTTTTTTTTTTATAAAGGCAATGCGCTGTTAGCATCGGGTTTATGTCATATCGAGTTTCCGCCACAAAGCGCCAGCTCTTTAGTTGATCCGTGGTATTCGACGTCCTGATGAAACGAAGGACCCACATGAGATGCCTGAGTCCAGGTACGCACTTTCCTGAGCCTATCTTTTGTAGAAACCCGCGAAGGAGCCCACAGGAGGAGCGGCAGATGAGCAATGATGGCGTTTTGATGGAACAGTCACGATGACGATGATGATAGCAGGTGAGTGAGCGAGAAGTTTCTACGCACTCAACGCCGCAATTTAATCCTTATATCTAGAAGCAAGAATCAAACAAAAAATGATAAAACTAAAAATGTTAACACTAAAAATGTTAAAATTACAATCTGATGCTATCATGTCTGTGGGCTGCAGTTAAGTCGTACTTTCAGATTTTTCTGACCAATTTTACTTTGAGAAATTCAGGTTTGTTCACTAACGCCTCTGCGCCACGGGGAGGGCCTGTGTGGTTAGGGATCATTTTCTCCGCCACGGACGCCGGCGCTTACGCCGACACCGACGCCACATTTTCTGCGACAAGGGGTCTTTGCGTTATCGCGTTAAAACATGACAAGTATGCAGGTGCACTCTGGAAGGGGGGGGGGGGGGATAACGTGCAGCTTGCGCACGAGTGGAAGGTGTCTCAATGCCGCCCAGTTAAACTCTGCTGCGCAAGATACATTTTTCTTACGAACGCGGGTTCTGCTTCCCACTGGATACTGCCAGTATACAAGAGCCGTATCCACTAAAGGCACAATTTCAATACGCTCAGTGCACAGTGCGCAGTGCACATACGGCATTACCTTAATCATCCTGCGAGATACTTGGCTCTAAAGGCGTATTCTAGGCGCTAACAGCACGCATTACGTTACTAGCTCAAGGCTTTGTTCTTGCTGACAAGTTCCTTGCTATCCTTCTTAACACACCATCGACTACCCCGCTTCGTGGACGTCATCTACATCCACTTCTTTCTCATCTTGCGCACCCACGGCTTGGTGAGATACGCTCCCCCCTACCTGGACCTCGGCTGAATTTGTGAAAGCTGCACTGGGAAATGACACGAACGACCCTGAACACGAAATATATTTTAAAGCGAAGCCTTCTTCACTCCTTTGAGGTCTCATCTTGGGCAGGAAACTGATTCATGGAATAAATGTAATTCATTTATTTTATAAATGTATTCATTCGTTATCAGACAAAATATATATTGACACGTATACATGTTTATCTTTCACCGGTGGCCGCTTTCCACCGGCTAACAAATGTTAAACGTTATCGCTCGGCGCAGGACGCGCCTGTATCGGAAGTTTCTAGAACGTTATCGATGCTTCTTTCCATTGCCTATCTTCACCGACGTTTATGTTATCTGATTGCATGACTGACGCGAATTGTCTAGAACTTTCTGGAAGACACGCGGGCATCAGGGATTAATCTAGAACCTTCGATGACTCAGGTATAAAAGCCGACGCGTTTCGCCGCTGATGAGATTTTCGACGATCGCCGACTGTGTTCGCCGCTATCGTTGTGCTTTGAGTGTACCTTGCTTTTGTGGGCACAGGTTCGCCCAATAAACAACCAGTTTCGTCGTACACAGTTTTACGACTGTTTTCTTCAGCGTCACTACTACGTGACATCTGGTGGAGGTGCTAGTTCCTTCATGCACCGAACGCCCCCGCAAAGCCGCGACCCAAGCCCGAAACCGGAGGACGAGACCAACGTCGCCAAGGACCAGCGAGCTAGCCGTAGGCAGCAAGGACTTGTGCCGGAGTTCGGACTTCTTCCCGAAAAGACCACCGCAATCAAGGCCAAGTCAACGACCAGAATGGCAGCACCAGCGTCCCCCATCCTGCTGCAGCAACCTCGGGAGCCACCGACTTTTCGTGGATCATCGGCTGAAGACCCTGAAACCTGGCTGGAGACATACGAGAGAACCGCGACGTTCAACAAATGGAGCGCCGACGACAAGCTGCGCCATGTTTATTTTTCATTGGATGATGCTGCTCGGACCTGGTTTGAGAACAGAGAGACCACCCTGGTGACGTGGGACCTATTTCGTGAGAACTTCGTGAGGACCTTCACGAATGTCGTGCGAAAAGAAACGGCCGAAGTTTTATTAGAAACCAGAGTGCAATTGCCGAACGAGAACATCGCGAGCTTCACGGAGGAGATGACTCGCCTCTTCCGCCACGCCGACCCCGATATGTCTGAGGAAAAGAAAGTTCGGTTCTTGATGCGGGGTGTCAAAGAGCAAATATTCGCCGGATTGATGCGCAACCCGTCCAAAAGTGTCGCCGAATTTCTTTCCGAGGCCACAACGATCGAGAAGACGCTTGAAATGCGCGCCAGGCAATACAACCGCCGTGCCCTGACCAACTACGCCGATGCTCAAGCACTAGGCGCCGACGACCTGCGCGAGACCATCCGAGCAGTCGTTCGCGAGGAGCTGCAGAAGCTCTTTCCCGGGTCGCAGCCTCAAGTGGCATCTATCGCCGACGTCGTCAAAGAAGAAGTTCAGCGCTCACTTGGAGATCCTGATGTGCAGCCGCAATCGCCACAACCCCAGCCGGAAGCGCTGACCTACGCCGCCGTTGCCCGTCGTCAAGGTCCCCCTTCACGCTCGCGCCAGGGCGCCGTAACGCCGCAGTTCCGTCGTCCGCCGCCGCCGCCGCCGCTAGCACGCCCGCCCGTCGCCCATCGTAGCTACCCAAGAAAGACAGACATTTGGCGTGCCCCCGACCACCGCCCGCTCTGCTATCACTGCGGGGAAGCCGGCCATGTCTACCGCCGATGCCCATACCGCGAGATGGGCCTACGAGGGTTTGCCGTCAACGCGCCGCGTCCACAGCTTGGCGAGCGACCACGTGACATCGCCGACTACCTCGCCGGAGCCCAGTGGCAACCACGACGACCCTAACGCTCACCGTCACCGGGCCGCTACATCTCGCCGCATCGCCGTCAGTACACCGGTCCCACCCGAGGCCGATCTCCGAGTCCTTACCCGGGAAACTAAAGGCAGCAACCGATGGAGGTGCGGTTGCTGTACGACGCAATGCCGAAGATCCTCCGACGCCGCCGACGACGACGATTCGCGATTCATCACGACGAGATATCAGCACGCCGCCTAGCAACAGCCTTGACAACACTTCGCCGCCGAAAGAAGACCTTCCGACGCGACGTAGCAGCAGCAGAGCAACCCGACGCAGCCGTGATCCGACGCGACGAATTAACCGCAACGCCAGTCGCCGGTCTACCGATCTAGACGTGCTCATCGATGGCCATAACGTCACCGCTCTCGTCGACACTGGAGCCGACTATTCCGTCTTCAGTGGCCCGTTCGCCGCCAAGTTGAAGAAAGTGAAAACAGCCTGGCAAGGACCCGATATCCGGACAGCTGGAGGCCACCTAATAACGCCGACTGGAATCTGCACAGCGCTAGTCACTTTAAACAACCGCACTTACCCGGCGAGCTTCGTAATCCTGCAGCACTGCTCCAGGGATGTCATCCTAGGCATGGACTTTCTAAACCAATACGGGGCAGTCATCGACTTAAGATCCAAGTCGATAACGCTTTCAACGCACAACGCGCTACCACCGGATACAAGCATAAGTTACCATGCCTTGAATGTGCTTGAAAAACAAGTCACCGTTCCGCCTCGCTCCAGCGTAATGATTTCCGTCGGTACCGAAGTGCCTGCAGACATGGAGGGCATCATCGAGGGCGATCATCACCTACTGCTCGACCGTGAAATTTGCGTCGCTAGAGGCATAGCTGAGCTACGTGCAGGGAAAGCAAGTGCTCACGAACTTCAGCCCTGAATACAAGCACATTAACAAAGGCTCCACGGTCGCCTACATCGACGAAATAGTACAAGCCAGCAGTGCTTTCGCCTTCACGGATTCCAGTGCACCTGCAACGACGACTATAATACCTGAGCCAACTTTCGACGTCAATCAAAACCTTCCCAGGCATAAGAAAGAACAACTAAAAGCTCTGCTCCTGCAATACAAGGACTGCTTCTCGTCGTCGTCAAAAGTTCGACAAACCCCTGTCGCCAAGCACCGCATCATCACCGACGAAAATGTCCGCACACTCCGTCAGAGCCCGTACCGAGTTTCGGCGCGCAAACGTGAAGCCATAAGGCACCAAGTCGACGAAATGCTACGCGACGACATCATCCAGCCGTCCAAGAGTCCGTGGGCGTCCCCCGTGGTGTTAGTGAAGAAGAAGGATGGAACCCTACGTTTCTGCGTCGATTATCGTCGCCTCAACAAAATCACGAAGAAGGACGTATACCCCCTCCCACGGATTGACGACGCCTTGGATCGACTCTACAACGCAAAGTATTTTTCGTCGATGGACCTCAAAACCGGTTACTGGCAAATCGAAGTCGACGAGAGGGACCGGGAGAAGACTGCGTTTATAACACCAGACGGACTGTTCGAGTTCAAGGTCATGCCGTTTGGTCTTTGCTCGGCACCTGCGACTTTCCAACGCGTCATGGATACAGTACTGGCAGGCTTGAAGTGGCAGACTTGCCTCGTCTATTTGGACGACGTCGTTGTGTTTGCCTCAAGCTTCGAAGAACACCTGCGGCGTCTTGAAACAGTTCTTCAAGCAATCAAAACCTCCGGACTCACGTTAAAGCCAGAAAAGTGCCGCTTCGCATATGAGGAGCTCTTGTTCTTGGGCCACGTCATCAACAAGTCTGGAGTGCTCCCCGACCCTCAGAAAACTGCAGCCATCTCCAACTTTCCCCCGCCCGCTGACAAGAAGGCAGTGCGTAGATTTCTTGGACTGTGCGCCTATTACAGGCGCTTCGTCAAGGATTTTTCACGGATCGCAGAGCCTCTGACGTATCTCACGAAGGCCGACGTCGAGTTCAAGTGGGACACGCCCCAACTCGAAGCATTTGAAGAACTGAAGCGACGCCTGCAATCGCCGCCAATACTTGCGCATTTCGACGAAAACGCCGATACCGAAGTCCACACCGACGCAAGCAGCGTAGGACTCGGCGCCGTGCTTGTGCAGAGGACTGATGGACTAGAAAGGGTTGTAAGTTAAGCTAGCCGGTCGCTATCGAAGGCGGAAGCAAATTATTCCACAACAGAAAAGGAGTGCCTCGCCATCATCTGGGCTACATCAAAGTTTCGCCCCTACCTCTATGGCAGGCCCTTTAAAGTTGTGAGCGACCACCACGCCTTGTGTTGGCTAGCTAACTTGAAGGATCCTTCAGGTCGCCTCGCACGATGGAGTCTGAGACTTCAAGAATTCGACATCACCGTCGTTTACAAGTCCGGGCGAAAGCACTCTGACGCCGACTGCTTGTCTCGAGCCCCCGTCGAACCGCCGCCACAAGACGACCAGGATGACGACACTTTCTTGGGACCCATCAGTGCCGACGAATTCGCCGAACAACAGCGAGCCGACCCGAAACTAAGGAGCCTTGTAGACTACCTGGAAGGCAAGACCGTCATTGTGCCGAAGGTGTTCAGGCGAGGATTGGCGTCGTTTTTCTTGCAAAACGACATTCTCCTAAAGAAGAACTTCTCGCCTCTCCGAGCCAACTACCTCCTCGTGGTACCCGCAGCATTGCGTCCAGAGGTTCTGCAAGCTCTCCATGACGACCCAACGGCTGGACACCTCGGTTTTTCCCGCACGCTCGCGAGGATACAAGAAAAATACTACTGGCCTCGCCTCTCTGCCGACGTCGCCCATTACGTAAGGACATGCCGAGACTGTCAACGACGCAAAACACCGCCGACAAGGCCAGCCGGACTTCTACAGCCGATCGAGCCACCTCGCCGACCGTTCCAGCAGATCGGGATGGACCTACTAGGGCCTTTTCCGACGTCGACGTCCGGGAATAAATGGATCATCGTAGCTACGGACTACCTCACCCGCTACGCCGAAACAAAAGCCTTGCCCAAAGGCAGTGCCGCCGAGGTAGCCCGATTCTTCGTTGAGAACATCCTCCTGCGTCACGGTGCCCCGGAAGTCCTCATCACCGACAGAGGTACGGCCTTCACGGCTTAACTAACTCAAGCCATCCTGCGATACAGCCAGACAAGCCATCGCCGCACCACCGCCTACCACCCGCAGACGAATGGCCTCACCGAGCGCCTAAATAAGACCATCGCCGACATGCTGTCAATGTACGTCGACGTCGAACACAAGACGTGGGATGCCATCCTTCCGTACGTGACCTTCGCATACAACACGGCCGTGCAAGAAACGACGCACATGGCGCCGTTCAACCTGGTCTACGGAAGGAACCCGGCAACGACGCTTGACGCCATGCTACCGGACGTCGCTGACGAAGAAAATCTCGACGTTGCCACCTATTTGCAGCGTGCCGAAGAAGGTCGACAGCTCGCCCGCCTGCGCATCAAGAACCAGCAGAGAACCGACAGCCGACACTACAATCTTCGACGACGCTACGTCGAGTACCAGCCCGGAGACCGTGTTTGGGTCTGGACTCCGATACGCCGACGAGGACTTAGCGAGAAACTCTTACGTCGCTATTTCGGACCATATAAGATCATCCGACGTATTGGCGCACTGGACTATGAGGTCGTGCTTGACGGCATTTCGCAATCACAGCGGCGCCGCGCACGACCCGAAGTCATCCATGTGGTGCGTCTTAAGCCTTTCTACGCCCGCTGACGAACTTAGGTACTTTGTTACTTTAACTTTTTTTTCTTTATTACGCGTGGTTTTGTTTTCGCTTTCACATTTGTTTGTAGCATCGGGACGATGCTTTTTAAGGGGAGGGTATTGACACGTATACATGTTTATCTTTCACCGGTGGCCGCTTTCCACCGGCTAACAAATGTTAAACGTTATCGCTCGGCGCAGGACGCGCCTGTATCGGAAGTTTCTAGAACGTTATCGATGCTTCTTTCCATTGCCTATCTTCACCGACGCTTATGTTATCTGATTGCATGACTGACGCGAAATGTCTAGAACTTTCTGGAAGACACGCGGGCATCAGGGATTAATCTAGAACCTTCGATGACTCAGGTATAAAAGCCGACGCGTTTCGCCGCTGATGAGATTTTCGACGATCGCCGACTGTGTTCGCCGCTATCGTTGTGCTTTGAGTGTACCTTGCTTTTGTGGGCACAGGTTCGCCCAATAAACAACCAGTTTCGTCGTACACAGTTTTACGACTGTTTTCTTCAGCGTCACTACTACGTGACAATATTCTGTTTGTCTGTTTGCTTGTTTGTTTGGAAATGCTCATTAGCCTTAACTATTTAATCTTCCCTTGCTCTCTGCATCAGTAAAGGTATTGGCGCAATGATGGCGCCAAGTGCTCATTGGGCCACTGCCCAAAGCCCTGAACACTGGTCGTCATAGACTGATTGAGTTTTCTTCGTGTCATGGCGGTCATGTCAAGCATGACGGCCACTTTCGTGCATTAGCGGGGCTCTCCGACTCATCGCGTGCAGGAATGCCCGTAGTTTAAAGGGTATGCCGGACCTAGACCGGTCCCGTTGCCTAACGTGGAACGTTTAACTGCCCGAAAACACAACAAAATGCCCAGGAAGTTATTGGCTCAGTTACCTGGGAGTTCGTGAAGACTGCGGACATTCAGGGCAGGTAATAAGCCCTTCCCCCACTGAGACGGGTTTTTCCAACCCTCACAGTAAATGCATATTCTTACTCATGTGGCTGGAACGACGTGCGGCAGAATCTTCGCGCGATGCCTCGTTCTCAGGTCTGAGCCCGCGATACGCAGTATCGCGTTGTATATTTTTGGAAGGAAGATGACGAACGTCGACGCAGAGTCAGCAGCATCGGCAGCATCAAGCGCGCAGCAGAAGCTCGAGCGAGAGGACTGGGCTCGGTGCATCCTACGACCGGCTGTCGCTACGAACCCCAATAAATCCCCAATGCACCGAGCCCAGTCCTCTCGCTCGAGCGTCTGCTGCGCGCTTGATGCTGCCGATGCTGCTGACTCTGCGTCGACGTTCGTCATCTTCCTTACAGTTTTATTTAATTATTCATCAAACAATACAAACGTCTATACAAAGCATTGTGCAAGAGGGAAACGTAACATGAAAACAAAGCGCTAATGGTGATAAACATTGAACATCAAAAATATATTTGAAGCATCATTACATAAATAGACAAAATTGTAACATTATAACTCTAACAGATTTCCAACCACCTCTTAAGGGTAAAATGAGACAATGTGTGACATATATGGCAAGGTCTTAGTGCGCGGTCCAAACTCACAGGCAATAACATGCGTTGGCCACATCATCACGATATTATTGTGTTTAATAAATTGTAGTAGAGTACATCGTTTGTAGTGCTTCTTTGAAGAAAAATGTCGAGAAATATCTATGGCTAAGGGGAAGCCCTCAGCTCCGGTCTGTTACTCTGCAACGCTGAAACGGTGCGTAATAATCATTACGCAACACTTCTTATTTTTTTTCTATAAGCAAGCACAACGTTGAGCACACTTCAACATGCTGTGTGCAGTCACGAATGCCGCCACTGATGCTACCGACGACTTATAAGTGGCTCCCACTGAGTTTACGATGCCGTAGATGCGGCGTTATCACCCAAGCGATGAGTTAGTTCGTCGCTCGTCTGCACCAGGATTATTGTAAATGTTATCAGAGCACCCACGATCTGAAAAAGAAAAGGAAAATGGTTAATTTTGCATTTTGGTACACCTTATTGTCATTATCGTTGTCATCACCACCAACACCACCACTATTATCATCATCACCATCACACTGCTGCACAAATTGCTCTCCATAGTAATGGTTCCCAATCACTGTGCAGTATTTGCACAACTCCAACTAAAACTGGAACGCTTCACGAATGACTTTTGCATCATCCTTATCATCGTCATCGTCATCCAACTTCAGGAAAAAGGCCTCTTCATAATAATGGCCCCCTATCACTGTACACTATGTACATAATACCTGCTAACAACCGGAATGCCTGAAGGGGAACATTTGCATCATCGTTGTCATCCCATGCTGCACAAAGTCCTCTCCATAGTAACGGTACGACCGCTCGATCAAAGCCGATCGGTGTGCAGTATCCGACTAACTAGAACGCTTCACGGAGGACTTTCGCATCAACATCACTCTAAGACTGTGAAGCGTTGTGTGGCCACATGAACACTTAAGCGCGCTCTCAACAGTTCGGACCACCTACAAGTGGAAAGGAGCTTTGAGACCCAAACTTAACGTTTACTCTCCGCGAGTCAACCGTGCCAGCTTCTGGTGGGCGTCGCTGACAAGCCATTATTGGAGCTACGCACTTGCGTTATGCCTCAGTACTGAGAACTTCAGCAAGACCAGGGTCACAGCAGTCAACCTGTATGTACATAACGTCAGCCATTGCCTGCAGACTAAGACAGGAGCTGGAGGCGTTCACGCTGGAAGACGTCACGTTGTTTTTCTGCCCTGAGCAAGCCGGGTGCCTTATGCAGAAAAGTCAACTGGATCGAGCTGAGATGCGAAGTGTGCGGCAAAAAGCACGTGTAGAAGTAGGTTCTGCGCTTGGTTCTGTGCACAAAATCCCACTGCCCTGCCGCCAGAACGAACGACTTAACTTGCACGGTCGTGAGACACAGGAACCTAGCCGTTCATGCAGCCTCGTCTGGTTGCACTCTGCTTTTAGACAACTGCCAAGACTTTAGGCAACACAAGGACAAAAGAACGCGTGAAGTGATCGAAGCCAACGCGATTCATACCTACGTCAGCACGCCATCGTTTAGTCTAATTTTAAAATTTTAATTGTTAATAATTGTTAATAATAAAGTTAATTGTTAATAATTGTTAATGTATCTAGACAGTTTGGAAGTCCGACAAGATGACTATGCTGTGTGACCTGGCTGTGGCATTTTGGTGTCGCACTCTACTGAATTTAAATGTTTGCGCATCTTCTCCTATTATATGCGCTTTTTAAAATAAATCCTCTTAATCTGCGCCCTTTGTGGTCTGTCTTTGTCGAATCGCTTTGCAATTGGACAAAAGCCGATTTCAAAAGTATTAGTGGAATACCAAACAAGCTCAATTTTCAACACTTCTGGAATTCTGCTCGACTTCACGTGCAAGTGAGTTTATTCTGGGTGTTTGGACTTGTCTGGACCTCAATATTTTCTTCAGTGAGCCTCATGTGTGCTGGAGCTACGCTCAGCGCTCTAAAGAAGGATGCTTTTTTTTTTTCGCATGAGCGCAGTCTACGACTGTAAAGCGCGGTGTCATGACATGAGCGCTGAAGAGCGCCCTCAACAGGTCGTACCAGCACCAAATGTAAAGGAGATTTGAGATCCAGCTTAACCGTGCGCTTGTATGCGTTTGTGCCGCGTTTTTGTTTTTCTATTTTCTTACGTAAGCATGATGTTTTGCTGGGGTAGTTGGTGTGTGGACTGGGTGGATAGTAGAGCCAAACGTGAGGAAAACGTAGCGCTTTGTTCTTTGTCCCCTGTTTTTTTCATGTTTTTCGCTACTTTTCATCATGTGATATAATTTCTTTCGTGAAAACACTTAATATACGCAAACAGAAAACAATCACGGAGGCCTGGCAGTCGTCACTATAGCAAGCAGAAGCCGGATAACCTCAACCGGGTTTCGATGGGGGCGAAATGAGAAAACACCCGTGTACTTAGATTTAGGTGCACGTTAAAGAATACCAGGTGGTCCAAATTTCCGGAGTCCCCCACTATGGCGTGCCTCATAATCAGATAGTGGTTTTGGCACGTAAAACCCCATAATTTAATTTTTAATAACCCCAACCAGAATGTCCTTGCTTATGCTGAGTATAGTAGTTGAGAGGGAGAAGTTCTGTGAGTTCGCTTGCATGGTTTCTGTGATGTGTCAAAAGATGACCTCGCTTTCACGTACCGAGACGATGAGTGGCTTGTCTAGACGAAAGAAGCCTGCCCCACTAAGGCGCATTCCTTCAGGGTCGATGGTATAATGCAAGAACTCGACCTGTGCGAAAGAAAGAGGACAGTTCAGATTGTGATGGCATTTGTCCCAGGATCGTTATAACAACATGACAGGGCAGTCAAGAGGAAAACACAACAGAACCTTTCTTTTCAATATGAGACACTTTAACGGCAGACAACTAATAGGCTTCGTCAGTCTCTAATAGTTTGTGGTTTCGCAAGCTTACCGCGCAAAAACATAAAACGTCCTTCAGTTACCGTAGCGCTCAGCTTAGTCGCTGGTTGCGCACGTATCTGGCGGGGACTACAGGATCTCGTAGAAGTAGAGACTGCGCTGCTGAACAGATCCTGGACTAGGCAAAAACACCCGAGCAGAAAGAGCAGGAGACAGCAGCAAACCCGTAGCCGGTAGCACGCACGAACTCGGGAATGAGTTTTTGCTGTCCCTAAACCATCGGGTTGGTCGTTAGCACCAGATGACTGAGGTATGGAGGACCGGTTTAGAGTATCAGGCCCAAGCAGGACACCGAGATGGGCTGGAAGCACCAGTGGCGCCTCCCCGACCCATTCCCGAGCGACAACACAAGGCCACTAGACAATTGAAGAAAACCTAGATCTTCCTGTAGAAGAGACGCTCAGACTGGACATCAAGCCAAGACAGCTAGATCTTTTTTTATTCCCTGCTTCTTCACGGTGTGCGCTAGTGCTTCCTTGAATCTTCGGTGCTGTATTATATACGACTGTTGTGCCACACTCGCCAAGGCTTTGTCATGTACTTTATGACACAGATTATGTCATTCTCAGGGCTTGTGGAGTGACGTCACCCGAACTGTGGTATGTTGCACACCTAGTACAATGAAAGTCTCCGTTATACGGATTTGCTCAGCGTCAGCGACGTTGAGGAAGTTCTCCGCGAGTATGGCGTCAATTACATCACCTGAAAATCCTACATATAAGCAAGCTTGTACTGTGAAGTCCCCTGAGTAAGTGGGGATTCTATAACAAAAGCCTTCAGGATTCCTGATCAAATTTTATGTGCCGGCACCGTCGCTCTGCGAATCAGCAGCTGTATTCAAAAAGCCTTTGGTACGCGAGTGCTCTTTGCCATTTGACGGCCGCCTTCGCTAATAATATGTCCAGCATTAGGATTGGCTGAAGTTTTCTCTTACGAAAAATTTTAGGGTAAGAAGGTTTTGTGAATTCCGGTCCTGGTTTCTTTTGGTTATCATGCAGTCGTTCTTCGCCATTTAACATTGAACTAGGCAGGGCAGATTCAGTGCGATGATTATGAATAAACTTTTATTGGGCCCAAAATATATTGGTGGTGCACACAGGCACCGGACGGGGTGGTTCCCTAGCTAAGGGACCCATATGTTCCCAGCAGCTCCTGGCCACTGTCCGTCAGTGCGAGCTGAATCGGTAGGGCGGGGCTGGATAACAAGGTCTCCCATCGCTCAAGAGGTTGGGGATTGAGGGTGTTGGCGGGAAGGGGAGGAGGGGGGGTCTTGAGTTCTGTGCACTCGGCCAAGATGTGCGGCAGGGTGTCCTTTTCCTTTTTGCAAAAAGGACAGAACGTATCATGTTCCGCAGGGTACATGCGGTTCATCAGTACGGGATGCGCAAGCGATCCCGCCTGCGCTCGCCGCAGGATGGTCTGTTGTTGCCTGGTAAGTTTGGGGTGCGGTTCTGGCCGTCTGCACCTTTCCTCTCAGTACATCCTGGTAATGTCGCGAAAGCTGGTAACCGGGTGTGGTAGCTCTTCCGGCTCGTGCTCTGCCCGGATTGACATTTCTCGGGCATGGTAGTCGGCGATGGTGTTGCCTGCTACCTGCGAGTGAGCCGCGACCCACACGAGCTCTATTGCTCTTCCCGGAGGCTTGCACTTGGATAGAATGGCTCGGGCCGCGGAGGAGATTACCCCCCTGCGGAAGCTTCCGTAGGCTGTCTTTGAGTCGGTGACCACGGTGTCCACGCTCAGCTGTGTGAGTGCGAGGGCCACGGCCGCTTCTTCGGCAACTTCAGGGTCTGTTGTCTTCAGGGACGGGCTGAAGATCAGGCTATCTTTTGACATAACCACCACCGCTGCTCGGTCACTGTGTTTCGGAGCGAGGCGTCCACGTACAGGACCCTGGGGTTCTCTTCCAGCTTCTGGGCCGTGGCTTTGGCCC
>NC_051161.1:57895228-57930362 GCF_013339745.2 Dermacentor silvarum
GAAAACCCGCGCATGCACGCAAAGTGGTCGAGCTGCCCAGTCGCTGCGGCAATTTTGCGTGTATTCGCGGGCTTCCTTCATGCTCGCAAAAGCACTTTTATGCCACACGTTCCGAGCAAGAGAAAGCTGTATCGGGAGTTTTTCATGTTGCTCTACAATTTTCTCATTGAGTCTTTTCATTAATTATAATACTTGAGAAGTTGAATAATTAATTAGGACTAATTATGTAATTAGGCCGGGAAATGCAAAAAATAATCTCAGTATCTCAGCTATCAGCGGAAGTAGTGAATAATAGAGAGAAAATGTTAGTTTATTGAAATCCGAAGAATGGAATGTATCAGCCCAGTAACTGCAGGAGTGGGAATGGTCCAACTCTCACCATTCCAAGGAGTTAAATGGAGTGGAACCATACGGGGATTTTCACTCTCCGGAATCGAGTGGGAATGGAATGGGGGGCTCCACTCCGCTACTCTGGCGTATAGCTGTATGCGACCCATCAACGGGAACCTCCCTTTTAGGCTCCGTTGTTCTTGGTCACCACGACGTCGAACATCGATTTGCCGCTTCTCAACGTGGATGAATAGGCCTAGTATACTCGCTGGCCCTGATGTCGCATAGTCATCGCGAAGCAATGAGACACTGCATCACTTCGTAACGTTAAACATAATTAAATCCTGGAGTCTTACGTGCCAAAACGACGATATAATTAAGAGGCACGCCGTAGTGGAAGACTCCCGATTAATTTTGACCACCTGGGGCTCTTTAAGTGCATCTAAATCTAAGCACACGAACGTTTTTACATATAGCTCAGTAAGCACAACGCCATAGCAACTAAGCTAGCACGGCGGGTGCTTAATAGCTTTTACAACGGTTTCACAGCCGCTTAGTTATGGGCAGAGCTGTTTATATACAGCAGCCTTCAAAGTAAACTGCCGAGTGATAAATACATGAAAGTATGTATCCAGTTCCTTTTACAGCGCATGCTCAAAGGCTCGTCGTCTTCGAATTAATGCCGGTTACCCAGAATGAAGGGCCACGTCACCACACGCTGAAGTGTAGTGATAGAGCTTCGGCGTCACCCACCGGCGTTTTCTGAGTCGAGAACCAGCCTTGATAAACACGCATCCGCTTCTCTGCCTTCAGGTAGGCGTTGGGAGTGTCCGATTGAAATGATAGCTCCGGGTACGCCGAGAAACATTATTTAGGCGCAGTAGCACCGTCAATAGAGGGGCGGTGTAGTAAATGAAAGCTCGAGTAGCTTAATTACAGGTTGACACGGAAGTTCAATTAAGACGTCGTACAGTGACGGGTCCACACGTGGAGGCTAGAGACGGAGGCATATAAGGTGAGAACTATAGCGCTTTGTTATTATTATTTTTTTCTGGCTCGGGTGACTGCACAATGGCGGTGTGGGACGGCAACACGAGAGCCGGTTTAACTGTTTACAATGCTATACTTATTCAACAATGTGGTGCGAAATCAAAGTTGTATCAAAGAGTTAGTTGAGGTCGGCACAAGAGATGTATGCGCGTTGTCCTAGCCTAATTTAATGAAATTCAACCACGATGGAACGATCGGGGATCGGCGTTTCAAATCCATCATGCGCGTTTGCCACAAACTGTGCATTCCCACGAGAAAAAAAAAAAAAATACGCGAGGAACGGTTCATTATCAGTAAAGGCTGGCAGCAGGCATATCGCACAGCATGAAGACTGTCGTCGAAGTTCTAAAGTGAACTGCTTTGGTTGACTTCCTCGCCCCTCTTTGTGGCGGTCGCACTTTCACCGCCGATGCAAACGGCGCGTGCGTGCTATCGCTCCAACCGAGTTGTGGAGCGCATCCTTCGCCGAACGCCAACTATTATAAGCTCTACATAATTATAGCCTGAAGTTGGCATCGTCGCCGAACGCCAACTATTATAGCCTGAAGGTTTAGGTGCTGTGGCAGAGCATTCGGGACGAACAGCGCTTTGTCTTGTCACTTCTCGTGCCTTAGATTTTGTCCTACTAGCTCGCGCTCCGAATTCATCAAACTCGCCCAATCTTCGCTTATGAAGAGTCCACTTCTCCCGTCACCCTCTCTCTCTCCATCTCTGTGGCTACTAGGGGAGAGGGCTTCGGTGGCGGGAGAAGGGAATGGCGGTAGCCAATCCACGGTCGCGCTTGAGCCGCGGGAGACAAGGAACGGGTGAACATCGCCTTACATATGTTATATCCACCTATACTATACCGCTGCCAGATGCGCTGGTTAACGGCTCTGTTCACTGCGGGTTTACGAAATGAAACAACGAACGCCGCCTGAATATGCTCGCTGCAACAAATGTACGCCTTCGAGCGCAGCATTCCTTTAATTAAGTGAATAAAGTTCTATAGGAGTGTTCGGCTATTAGCTTACAATTACAATCATCGTCGATGGCTTCTGCACAAAATTTTTTTTCTCTTAAGTTCATCGGACAACACATCCCAAAACAGGATGGCCGTCTTTACAGTTGTACGCCAAAAGCGTATTTATGATGAAGGTGACCTTCTACCGGTCTAGTATCCCACCTTGATTGAAAGTGCTTATCCTTAAACAGTGTGCAGTGTGCATTTTAAGAAAATAATTTCCTCTGGAAGTATGAACAGTGTATATAATGGTCCTCGAACCAGGGAAAATTTTTCTTCAACTGCCAAGCTTTATTTCTGAGAAATCTGTATTGAGTTTCCTTTGTAGTTTCGTGCTACACTCAGGTGGATGATAATTCGCCCTTCTATTAACATTCCTTATCCACGTGGGCTTCCGCACAACTGATTTTCAATATTCTGTGCTTCTTCTGTTTGCGTGACAGTCGTAGTGCCCGTCATTCTGGTGTATGAACATTTGGTGATTATTTTATTGCTTTATAGTATGTTCGTCATTGGTGTCACTGTTTTGCTAATGAGGTTCTGTTTATTAATCATGTTTTGAGCTTGTTAGTGTAATGAATGCCATGAAAAAAAACTTTGGTTGTAGTGCAATGTTTAGAGAATCTGGCTGTTGTGCCACGTGACCGAGGTTCTATCCCACCATCATAAACCTAACTTTTTTTCTTCGAGTATGGTATTGTATGAAAAACTTTATTGAGGTCCTGCAGAGCGTATCTCAACACGCAGCGGGCCGCTCCCACGTATAGTGACCGGAAGGCCAAGCCTCTCAGCCGCATTGTAGGCCTGCTGGACAGCCCAGAGTTGGTCGGCCAGAAGAGGGCTGCGGAGGGCCGCATCCCACCTGGCCGAGTTGTTATCGATCGTAGAGTGTGACCGGGCACACCGCCAGAGCATGTGATCTAACGTGGCTATGTCTCCGAATGAGGGACAAGAATTGTCGGTATTAGTGTCTGGATAGATCGTGTGTAAAAGACGCGGGTTAGGATACGTACTCGTTTGCAAAAGCCGAATTGTGGAGGCCTGAGCTCTGTTGCGCCGCGGATGTGGAAGGGAATAAGTTCTGCGTGCGAGGTAAAAGTGTTTAGTAATCTCGTTGTAGGTAGGAGGGAGTGTCCATATTCTCGGGGGAGTCGTCTCCGAGCTCTCCGGTGGTAGCGCGGTAGGTTAGGTCGCGCGCAGTCCCGTGAGCCGACTCGTTGAGGTTGGGGGGAGCACCCTCTATCTGACCCTGATGTGCAGGAAACCAACAAATGGCCCGAAAAAAAATGAGAGACAGGCACTTAACTGCCTGCCTGCTTGCCTGTTTGCCTGCCTTCCTAAAGCCATCCCGCCTCCTATATCACGCAAGCCAGCTACTACCTACAAACGCTCCCTTCTGGCTCTGCCGGGTGGAAAGCAGCACTGCTCTTTGACAGAGGCAGTTATAGCGCTTCATAAGGTTGTGTCCAAGCATGACTTTCTAGGAATTCAGTACAAGCACCGCCTCAGAAGCTCGCACTGCACCTTGCTTCAGAACCTTCGCCATCTAAAATCCAGTTCCTAAGAAGCGCCTATATTAAAATAATGGCGTCCTTGCCGTGACTTGACGAAAATGAGCAAACGTAATCGGCTGGCGCATCTGTATCAATTCTCTTCGATCTGAGCAGAGGTGTGTACTTGCCACTGCCTTCTTAGAGTGTCCCCAAATATACCTACAGACGTCTCCGATGGCTCGCGCCGTACAGGCTATACGCTCATTTGAACGGTTACTAATGTTGGGCATGTTGATACTTTCGATTCTTCAATAAAAAAAAAAGAAGAAACCCTAAAGCAATGCAGGTATTTGGTGGCGTATGTTGGATTCGTTTTCGAAGCGTGTAATCTAAAAGGCAGTTTTCGTTAAAGCCATCCATGCGCGGTTTTATGAAAAGCAGCAGTGCCTGCAGTAGAAGCACCCGGAGTAGGGTGTGGCTGAAAATTCACTGATTTCCGGGCATTCTGAATAAGGCTGTGAAGTAAGGTTAAGCGCGAAAAGAGGTGGCTTTGATGGGGCAAATTATATGCGACGGCTATGACCACTTAGCCATGGCACAATGCGAGGAAGCAATTCGGGCTTGTTGGTTTGTCATAGTGGAAAGCTGAGTAGTGCTAAAGAGACAAGGACAAAGACGCCCTTGTCTCTTAATTATGCCCTACTCAGTTTCCCAGTATAATATAACGAGCCTTAATCACTGTGCCACCTATTCCAGCGCAATCTCATTTCATGAAATACGTGTTTCAAGGATGCGGGGGACACGATGCAGGGCTGTTTGCGTAGTTCACAGAAACAGGCTGTCATAGACAAAGTATAATCAATGAGGTGTGATGTGTCGTGCACTGTTATCGAAGGCTTCATCACTTGGTGATATTATTCGAAATTTTAAGGGAAAAGCCTGATTATTTGCTTTTTTTTCTTGGCTATGAATATTAAGTAAGACTTATTTCCAACTTGGCCTTGGAGCACATAATATTCGAAGTCGGATTATTCAAACCCCCAATATCCGAAAGAAGAAAGTATCCGCTTCTGGGTTCTTTAATTAGCGTGATCCTGGAGGTATGTTCAGAGGGCACTGCGCACTTCAAAGTAACCGTCCCACGTGCATGTAATATGGTAGTTTTAAATCCGGGCTCTATGGCCAGTAATAAGGATTTGGCTCATTCTGATATTAATTGTTAATGCTCTCTCTCTCTCTCTCTCTATATATATATATATATATATATATATATAATATCTACAGTGGTACATTAACATGGCGGACCAGACGCACTGATGACACACATTAAGTATTCAAACAAAATTTTCTCCCACATTTCCTCTGCGGTCGTCGGTCAGTCAGATTTTTTCTCTTTCCTTTTTTTTTCTAGGCAGCGGTGAGCTATAATGTTTATGAAGTGGTCTTGCGTTGTTTCGTCGTTTTGTGTCTGTCCTGCCTATTACCAGAGTCTTTTAATACCTTTATTTAAGGACTCTAGTATGACGAAGGGGATTCTCTAGGACTGCTTTGCTGCCATGAGGTTTACTTCAAATGGGCAAAACATTACACCAAGGACTGCGCTTTCCGGGCAGGTGCCTTTAGTACATCATAGACGCTCATTCGATGTTAAAGTACTGCACGGCCCTTCTACACGTGCACGGATCTCTAGAATTCATGGTCACATTCAGAAATGTGTATTAGATATATGTCATGTGTAGTTTTGCATTGGCTTACACTGTAAAAACGCCGCGCTTGCCAGCGCTGCTTCCCGAGTTAAGCGAGGCCTCGGCACGTGGCGAGTCTCTAGGCTGTTCGCCAGCAATAGATCAATTCTTATTAGTATTAATGAAAATCCGACAGTATGCTGAGCCACTTTGTGCCGTACGCTGACCATTGGCGCGATGATGTACCGATCGATGGACAACGTTCGAGCACCGTTACTAAGCTGCCGTCGTTCTTGCTTATTTAACAAGCGCCTGGCGCAAATGTATTATAAAGGTGCACTCCTGCGTATAATGGCCGCTCTTGGAGCACTGGTAGCAAATGAACGCTGGCAAGGTTATGCATTTTGCAAGACAACGTCGAAACTCAGCTTTCTTTATTACTGTGTGATGCCCGGCCAGAGGTCGGCAATTACAGGGAAATGCCAGTTCCTGCCAGAATTATTTACCAAATCAAGAATCATAACTGAGCGGGGTGTATGAGTTATGCTTTCTCATATTCATTATTGACATGCTACCTCCTAAAGCTGCACTGGAATTAGGATTACGCTAGCGGTAAGCGTAATTTTGAACATGACGATTCGATATGCACCTTGTTGAGGGTTTGGAAGGCTTGGACCCTCCAAAAAGCCTCGAAGTCCCTCTGCCAAGCCTTTATTAGGAGTTCCTCGATGTCGTGTACTCATTCAGTAAATATACAGGAGCGCATCGTGGAGTACGGACGAAGCAAGAGGACGGGACGAGCGCTGTATTCGTCCATGTTCCAGGTTGCGCTCCTGTATATTTACTGAATATGCACCAACGAGCACATCTACAAGTACTGCTAAGTATCGTATTCATGTCGAGCAAGAATTGTTGGCGAGACACTTCGAAAGCTTAACTGAACGTTCAATTGCATGTTGAAGCGCACAGTATATGTCGAAAAAGAAACACAAGTAAACCGTTAGTGTCAGTATACCAGTGAGAGTGAACCAGAAAAGAGTGCGTCCGTTTTCTCGCCAAATCCCGTCGTTTCATAGCTTCCATCTGTAGCCCCGGCGGCACCGTCACGTGATTGGAGCTTTCTTTTTTCCTGTGACGATCGCACGTGACCAGTGCTTCCTTTTTTCCGGCGACGTCTTTACGTGATTGGAATAATTTAAAGGTTTGATGCTGACACTCGGGGCAGCAAATGAGTCATGGCCCGTGCCTGCATGCACGCGGGGATTCTTCGGGAACAGGCTATCAAATCTGCCCGGATCCAGTCTGCTTCATCGCCACTCCATCGCCCGAGAAACAGAGAAAAGTATAGGAAGATTAGCTTGTGTAGACCAGCTGGCAACGCTGTTTCGGGGTAAGGGCGTAAAGGGAATGTATATTAAACGCACGCACGCACGCACGCACGCACGCACACGTACAAAGTACTGTACATGATTGCGATGCAGCGCGCAACATTTCCCACAGTCGTTCACTAAGTTCACTCGTCCTCAAGAAGCGCAACGTCACGTTCAGCGCCTTCTGTGCTGAGGACGCTCTCGACTAGTGTCCAAGGATTCTCGTTTCCGGCAAAGGGCGAAAGTTGTTTCCTAGACGCATTGTAACACGAGGACCTTCACACCGAATACACGCAATGCGTAATGCATTGGCGTTCCAGTTAATTTTGGGCTTCAATGCATAAAGCGACGTTTTGTTAAGAAGCTAACTAGAACGCCAATGCATTACTCCACAAAGTTCGGGAATTAATATCTCGAAACTGGTGTCATCCCGAGAATTCATTCCAAGTGGATCCGCCTTGCAAACTCCCCGGCTACAATTTGTAAATTGCAATATGGACCATCAGGTAATTAGTTAAAAACTTAATTAGTGTTCTTTTGTTAATTATTCGATTATGCATTTCAATTTCTTGTGCAAGTAATGTCCACCTCTTCGAGTAGACCAGCTCATTAACTAAAAGTGTGCTATCTGCCACAGGCAACCTTTAAGATTTTCTGAAAGTGTTCGCTGAAACACCCTGTATATAGCATCAAATTAGATGTCTTGAATTTGGTGGCAATAGATCTCGCGGGAAGTGGCGTGATGGGCAGCAATAATACCGCTGAATGCAGAACGTGACCTAGCCTCAGAAAGGGAGGTGAGCCGGCTGGATCGAAGCTAGGCAAAGTATCTGGTGTGCACCCTCAAGGAGCCTCAAGGCGTCGACGCGAATGTATGTTGGGATAGGGTGATCATGCGCGATTACCGTAGTCGCCACCGAAGATGCACACCTTGGAAGGCCAAGACATAGTCTCAGAACTTGAGCTTGCAACGACTGTAGGATACGCATGTTCGTTTTACGGTTTCTTCCAAGCACAGGCAAGCTGTAGCTCTTGACAGCCAGGAACAATACGGTGTAAAGTTGAAGCACGCTCCTACAGATGTATTCCACAACTTTACCGCCAGAAATCTTAGGACGTGGGTGATCATGGCGAGTTTCTCTTACATATAGGAGATAGGAGGGTACCTAGAGAGGTCGCGATATATTATTACTTCCAGAAAGCGGTGAGTCTTCTCAGAGCTGATTTCGTGTCCATTAATTCTAATGATGCATGGTCTCATTACTTTGCGCGTTAAAGGAACCAATGAGCACTTCTCAGATGACAGCTGCATTCCTTGTATTTGAAGGCACTACGGCATTACTGTTTGAAGTTTGAAGTATAGGGCCACCTTTTGGAGCCTGGTACCCCAAATATCCATATACATATATAGTCTGCCTATAAGTGTACACATGAGCAGTCGAGAGAAGTGTGTCAACAAGGTTGATGAGCACAAGGTTAAATAGTTTGGGGCTCAGAGCTCCACCTTGAGACACATCACGATAAGTACCGTGATGCGATGTTGCACCATCCTATGTTTGTACAAAGAAGGATCTGCCCTTCAAATAGCTCTGTATCCATCGGAAGCCTTCTCATGCAACATCCCTAAAGACTTCCAGAATAGCTTCACGAGCTACATATTCGTATGCGCCTTTCCCGTCCAAGGACATCGCATCATTGCGTATGATCTCTCTGCGCTTTTTTGATATTGTACAGATGAAACAAGGTTGCCTTTGTCCCAGGAGGCAGGCACACCACAACCCTTCACAACACACTGCAGGGTAGCCAACCATACATGTCCTTGGTTAACCTACCTACCTTTCTCTCTTCACCTCTCTCTCTCTCTCACACACACACACAACACACACGTTATATGAACACTACAGACGAGTGTTTAATCTGGTAGTTGACAAGAATTCCAGCGCAGCTTTTTGTGATTCAAGCAAGGGACACCAGCTATAGCCCAATGTTACCACCGTTCTAAGGGTTTCGGGTTCCATTAGCACAGCGCTTTCCATAGCCGCTGCGGTTTCTGTTTGAATGCCGATATTAGGATGACTGCACACTTTCGGCAGTGATGATAGATTTGCACATATACTTATAAATTACTGGGTTGTTTTAAACGGTAAGATGCTTTTCACTGAAATATACGATGACAGCGGGAAAGTGGTGTCGTCCTTAAGGGAGCGATTGGAGGAGGAGGGCGCGTGGTTTGTGAATATAAATCAAGTCACTGCAAACAGTCTTGCTTATTTTCTGGCTTTATATACGAAGGCTATGATTATATCACAGCACATGAGATCTCTCAGTGGTCGCTGAAGCAACCACAGTGGCCACCGAGCTTCTAGGTCCCCACTACGTTGACCTTCGACTTGCCTATTTGCTGCGTCGACGAAGAGGCAAGTTCCTCGCTCCTAACTATATAGTCCCGACGTCAGCATACAGCTCGGGTGATGTGATAAGACACAGCGCCGCTTTATGGCTGTGACGATGGCTAGGGCTTGCCTGCGTCGTGGGCATAATCTATGGCTGCCGTCAAAGCCTATTGCAAAGTAATAAACATGAACGGCTGTGACCAGTTCAACTGGAAGCGCATGCTCCAAGCAACTCGTGTCGACGAGGGTGGTAATGTGGACTTGTTGGATCGTCATACGAAACTAGCGTGAAGTCTAGCTCCACACGAGGACATGGACACTGCCTTTCTGTCGTTCCTTCTTTTGTCCACGTCCCAGTGTTTCGCTGCACTTCGTCGCAATTGAATAAACCGTTTAGAACCAGCGGCCCAATGCATTTCCGAGCGCTAGTGCTTACGATAGATGGCGGCACTTCCGAGTGCACCGCTCTCGCGCTCTCCCAGAAAGTACGCTGGGGGCCTTACTAACGCGCACTGTAACAGCGAGGCCGTCTTCGAACCTGCTAATCGACGTTCTGAAAGCAAGACTTCATCGGTACTATGTTACATTACTAATCGAGATTTAGACACCATTTGTTTTTCTGTAGAAGTCTAGGAATCCCGAACACCAACAGGTAGTGTTTGCCACCGAATCCACGAACTTGTCTCGACCCGACGCTCTTCTTGAACTAAGCCGACTGCCACATAATGAAGGTCTTCGCCACCCAGGGACTGAATTACATGAATTACACAGTATGTAAGTTTCTGCATCGTTTAGCGGCTATTCCCGAGTTGATCAGTGGCATGATAATTACCCCTCCACTCCACGCATTAAGGTAGGCGCTGGGAGTGTCTGATTAAAATTATAGGGCTGGGGTTCATCGAGTATAGTTATTTAAGCGCAGTGGCATCGTCAGTATAAAGGGGCGGTGTAGGCCTCTGCCCGCCAAAGTCGACTTCGTAATTACATAGGTGCGACTTGATTAAGGTGTCGGCCTGTCTCGTGTTTAAACATTGAGGCTAGAGACGAAGGCCTATACAAGGTGACAACTCACTCAATCTGCCAGGCTGCGGTGACTGCACACGGTCCAGGATGACGGTGGGAAGCCCGTCGCCTGTGTACAATGCTACTTACTGGGCATTGTCATGCAAATCTGACGCCACGTGCTTGCGTGCCTTAGAGGCTCTAGCGCCCACAGACCAAGCAATAAAATGTGCTTGCTTTTCTTTTCTTGATATGCGCTAGCATACTTGCGGTTGTCGCGGCAATACAGTTGTTAGTGCATTCGAAACGAACGTATATTTCGTCATCATTACCGAGAAACGGCGCTCTCTCTGTGGAGCAGGTGGAATCATGTCACCACTTCTGCAGTTATGTATTGTATCTTTGCATATTGTAATTTTTATGCAGCACGACGAACTCTGCTCTTGTGACACAATAAATTCGCAAGAAAAGTGTCCCTTTTACTGACAGCGAGTGGTGGTGACGACTGCAGTATGCCAGAACTATGTTCTCTTAGATGGAAGTAGCACTGCATGTCATGGAGACGAAATCGTGTCATATAGAAAGCTTCGCTTCAAAACTGTTTCGTCTGGGTGAACAAACTGGGAAGCGTACTGCTGTGTTCATAGACGGGCCTCGTCAAGACCCCGACCTAGGCTTGTTGGTCCGATTCCATAATGTGAAGAACGACGCAAAAAAAAAAAAAAACGACAAAAAAAAAAAAAAGAAACGTTGAAAAGAAACGCGGTTCACCGCCTTTCATTTCTTGTCCGCGTTTTTTGCTCTGTTTTTCACATTATGGGAACGGACCTCGACCAACCCAGCTTCTCTCAGGCGGCAGGCCACGGCGCCCTGGCTGTGACGTCATCTCTATGTTAGTGTCGTTCGCATCTACCGTTAAAATTCGTATTTGTCGGCGTACATGCATGGACACATGGCTCAAAGCATTTCGAACCTTGCGCTGTTTAGAAGATATTGACTGCACGCTAACTTTCTAGTTCACAGACTGGAGAGCAGCTCTACTCCTCGTTATATAGACGTATACTCACTGTTCTCCAACAGACACCACGCATACTTGTAAACTAAGAGGCACATTGAGCCGGCATATAAAAAGCTGGCGAATATATAACATTGGCACATTTTTTTCTTCACTGGTCATTGCATTGAGCAACAATCTTTGCCAAGTAATCGTTGAAAACTGGCCAATATATATAAAAATTTCCGCCATTATGGTTCTAGTGGCTTCCGTTATGATTCGGCATAATAATAGCGACCGCGGCCATTGAAAAGTGGGGCTATTAGCAAGACATTTATAGATAGTTCCCATTAACATCTATCGCTTTTGCGACGAGCGGTAGGTCGCGCGCCCACTTAGGGTGTAACTACATATATCTGAACCGCGCATTCCTGCGCCGCTCATGGCTTGGTTTCGGGTTGCGTTAGCTCTAACCGAGAAATCGTCATGCTTCTTCACGAACTCTGCCCACTTCGTGACCACTCACAACACTTCGTTCCTTCCATTTCCTCCGGCGCCCAGTGGCAGGCTTGAGGAGTTATCCTCAGCCCTATACCTCTCTGGCATTTCTTAAGTAAATGTTCTCTCTCCACTTAGTCCTCTCTTCTTATTTTATTTTGCACATACAGATCCAGACAGTTTTGGCTCTTTGCAAGGGGACGGTGCGCGCAGTCTGCTGATCCATGTATCTTCTGTGATCACCACTTGCATTGTCCCGTTCTTGGGTTGTAGGCACATCTGTGTCGGCGCAAGTAGCGTGCTCCGCAATTCCCGCCGCCCCGGCCATATCGGTTAGCTGCCTCGTCACCGCGCCTGTCAGCTGGGTTTCCGGGCTGTGAGTACTCTCTGCAGTGGCTGATTACTATGGCGACCTTCCAGTTGTACCGTCCCCGGCACCTCCGCGTCGCCAGCCAGTTGGCCATGCAGTGGAAGTACCTGCGACATCAGCAGAACAACAAGGGAACGTCTGGCTCTTCGGGACTAAAAGACTAAATGAAAATTGAATTCTCGGGGTGTAACGTACAGACATTTCACAGTAAGCTATGACGTACGATGTATGCCGTAGGGGAGCGGTTCGGATTAATTTGGACCGCCTGGTGTTCTTTAACGTGCACCTAGAGCTAAGAAAAGCACACGAGCTTTCTTGTTTTTCACATATATCGAAATACGGCCGCCGCGAGCTGGAAACGAACCCGCGACCTCGGTCTCAGCCGGAGAGCGCCATAGCCACGGAGGCACCGCAGCGGCTGTGACTTTAATACAAGCAACAAAAATTGAGTCAGCCATCTTGAGGTTTGTTCGCTGGAACAATACAGTACAGTGAGACCAAGTATTGCGCATGTGTGTATAGCCAAGACAGTCCCATTTTCACAGTCTTATATTTGCGTCGCCTTCCGCACAATACGTCAAGACGCTGAAATTTACTTTGGTGAAAAGCCCCCCCCCCCTAAAGAAATGTGGACACGCCACTGTACTTGTTACTGAAACACCAAACGCCTCTGTTCATTGCATAAGGAAAGTCGTCATCCTGGCAACCTTGATGTCTTGAGGTAGGCGATGACGGCAACAACAATAATATGGTACGGAGGTGACCAGCATGACGGCGGCCAATCCCAGAGACAGTGCACTAGGGATATAGATAGGACAGATGGCCAGCTACCTACCACAATGTCGCTACAACGCGCAAGACAAAGCACGTAACTGAATCGTCACCGAGTCAAATCAGCGCGTACAGGAATTGCAGTCCGCGTCATCAGAAACATTTTGGCTAATTGCGGAACTGTGCTGAGTACGGTGAACGCCACCTAGGTGGCGTTGAGTGCTTCTTATGTCTGGCATCGAGGCGTTGAGGTACTGTCGGTGGCGTTAGTGTCATAATGCAGATGTACACGGAGGAGTGTTAAGCCCAGACCACACGTACGCTTGCGGACGCGCGTAAGCGCGTCTATACGCGCCTTGCGGTTGCCGCGCCTAGCGAGGAATGGCGTTTGCATCCACAATACGCGCGAAGGCGCGCTATGCATCACTTGTTTACACCTTGGCAGACGCCACTTCGATTTCGGTTGGAGTGCCAAAATGCTTCGCTATTTATAAACGTAATTTTTACTTTTGGGCTGTTAGATCAGCCAAAAATGAAGAAGAAGACTTTCTTGCAGTATAATTCTGCTTAACTGAGAGTTGAATGTACCGCGCCGTCGCTGCGTAGCCAGGCGCGCCGACGTGCACTGATAGGGATCGCGCCGCGTTTACGCGTACGAGCCGTGCCGACCGTCTGCGCATGCGTGGGCGCGCGGACAGATCGCGCGCGTTTGCAAGCACGTGTGGTCTGGGCTTTAGATATATAGGCGCCTGTGTAGCTCTCTGCAAATGCGTTTGTGGCGCAATGGGTTAAACGCTCGGCGATCTATCGTCCACAATGTCGATTCCAAATTTTGCTAAAGTAAACGAGGAAGCAGTGAAGTCTTGGACCCCCATATAAAAAATTACACCATCTTCCCGTAGGGGAACCCTGAGTAGTATGCGAAGCAGCCATGGGGTCGACTCAAGTTCCCATTAGTTTTCAGTTCGTCGTTTCCGTTAGGTTGAGGTACGTAGCTACCGGCTTCGCGAGCCCGAAGTTCGGGATCGGCCTGTCGCCGCTGCCGTTTCGTGGCAGCGGCTCGAGCCCTCTTCTCCGCGGCCATGACACTGGCGTTGACGCTGGCGCTGTCCGCGGCACTCATCGCGGCGTTGCGGGAGGAGAATGAGAGGAGCGGAGCGCGCGCGCGCGTCATTATACCGCGAGAATACAGTGGCGCCCCCCAGCGGAGTATGCAGCGCCTACCGTCGCGCCTCTAACCTAAGCTGCTTCGCATTATCGCGCGCGGAGCCGCAGGTGTTGCCATTCGTTGCGCAATCCGGAGAGGAGCGTTGGAGAGGAGAGGAGGAATGCCGAGAGGAAAGGAGATGATACAAGGAGAGGAGAGGAAGGGGAGGAGCATGCGTATGCGCACTGCGCAGTAGGGGTGTGGACGCCGCACGGCGGATGGATGAATGGATGGAGGGAGGGAGGGAGGGAGTGACATAGCCCCGACCATAAGCTCTTCACATCTAAAAAAAAAAAAAAAAAAAAAAACGCCGGTTCGTACTTGTCGCAGTTCTTGCAGTTGATGCGGCTCATGGTACGGAACTGCCCGTACATCTTGCGGGCGGCACAGCTTCCGCTGGGCGTCGCCAGAGCTGGGCCCCCGCGCCTGCTGACGCAGTAGGTGAAGCGGGGCCACTGCATCTTAGCGCTGCGGCCTTCCAAGCATATCACAAACATCAGCATGACGAGGGCCACCACCGCGAGCAGCAGCGATGACCGAAAGGGAAGACCTCGCACTGCAGGAGGTGAAAAGAGCATCCTCAAAAATAGAGCAAAGCAAATATAAAACTGATAATAAAGATAAATTTAGGCTGTATTAAGTGAATTACGTTGTCTGTACTTTGGAGTGATCAATAGTGTTTGAACCCGATTCGAACACAGGAGCTCTGGAATAAAAGCTCGATGTTGAAACCATTGCGCCACGGACGAACGCCTCGACACGTGACATAAAACGCCCTTATGAATTTATCACGGGCAAGCCAGTGCATTGAGACGCTTGGCGCGTTTCGATTTTGCCACCTCGCCAAGCTGAACCGTTGTAATTAGTATCGATTCTGCGTGTTCGCACCGTCTTCTGCACTTCAAAAAGTATACATTGCTCGGAAATTTACGACAATGAAGGCATATGAAGCGCAATAAACAAGGTCACAAGAACGTCTAAATCCACAAGCACGAAGATCAGACAAATCCGTGTACTTCCCATCATTCCCATGGTGGCTACGCCAGATTATGTGGCCCCGTGTAGGCAGTTACCGCACATGGTTTGGCCATATAGGTATTCTCTAGTTTGGCTTCCGCGTCGGATTAGCCTATGGCGCCTAGTCGCCTACGGATTGCGGCTTCAACGTGCATCAGCACTGCATCGCCTACTGTTTCGCTTGCGGCACACGGTGCGTACTCTGCCACTTGGCATTCCTGTCGCTGAGCGCGTCGCAGCTCGACTGCATGGCTCCCCTAACCACGCACTGCGGCAGCGAGAAAGTTGTCGCACAACGGTCTTTGCAGTGGTCCTAGCTGCGGATGACAGAGGTGGTCGCTTGTGACGGCGTGAGCCCATGTGAGCCGGAAACTGCGTGAGCCGGAGCAGACAATCCTGGAGCGCCGTTCTACACGGTCTTCACACCAGAAGTCGGTCAGGTCACTATTTAAGTTATTATACTCTGGAGAACCTCTTGGAGCGACTTTGTTACTCGAGTCTTCCGATTCTACTAAGCCGAGATTCACCATCGCTAAGATTCCTAAATTTGACATTCCCACGATGCCAAAAACAGCGACGCTGGTCGTTGCTTGCAACCAATCATGAGGGTAGCTCACATAAGGGTATACGCTAAAGTTCACGATGCCTGCCACATCCAGCATTGACCTGCCGCTTCCAAGCGTGTAGGAAGAGGTAACGTTCTGGTCGCTGGCCTCATTGTCTCATAGAACACACAGTTTCGTAAGAAGCAGCACCGCTTTGCCGCTATGACGACGGCTTAGACTAAATTGAGGCGTTGGTCGAGCCATTGTTGGTCGAGCCCAGTTGGTCGAGCCAGGCAGCAGACAAGACCAATTTTAGACTAAGAACCGCGACCAAACCATAGCTAGTCTATCTGGCAGCACGGGCTTTAAGCAGAGCGCCTCAAAGTATAGGGACCTACGATATACTGCTTTATACACTGTCCCAGACACGTGTCCTGGAAACTGCATATTGCAATGTCAAGCTCATCTTCCAACGTGCGAATGCAGGGATTTAGGGCCACACCTCATAATTCAGAATGAAAGGCTGCACCTCATAGAGGCTGAAAAACACAGTGTCTTCAAAGTAAATTATGAGGTAATTTAATAAAGAAGCTGTCCTGACTAGGCAAATGCAGTTTGCACATATGTTGTCGCGATTTTGCAATGAGCGGCATGGTAAGAGGCTTTCCTCCACTCCCTACACTGCCTTCAAATAGGCGCTCGGAACGTCTGGTCGAAATTAAAGCTCTGGGGTGCTATGCAGGATGCGCCGAGTTTCTCGTTCAACCGAGTTTTACCCGAGTTTGCTCGATGGCAGTCAGTGAACGGAGATAGCAAGGAACGTGCAATAACAGCAGGCAAAAAGAAATGTCGAGATAAAGCCGCGTATGACAACATGAGCGCACCCTGCGCGGAACAGTGCTGCCGGGCTTCAAGCACAGAGGACTGCGCAACAAAACGCGCCAGCGCCGCGTATTGTTATCAACGTATTATCGCAATTTAGCAATACCGTCACTGTCCCGCTGTCTGTCTGCACACTTGCCGTGAGCCGCTTGCCCCGCCTTTCTCGGGCGCGTCAAGGGCGTGCCTCCTTTTTCGGGCATTATCTTTCTATCCTCCGTCGAATGCGAACAGGGCACATGCGGTGCATTCTTGCATCTATACTTTCCCTCAATCGAATACTTTGAAATACAACAAATAAAATAACCAACATTTTACTTCTTAAAGTATCGGTTTTTTGTTTTGAATGCTGTAAATTTGTGATGACAAACGGACATATAATGAATTATTAAATTTTGTACTTTTTTGCCGCGAGTGGCGACAGTGAGGCGAAAGCTTACAAGCGGATACATTCTAGAGGGTCACACGTACGAGGGAGTTCATGCGGTGAGCAGTCGCCAGGGGCGCTGCAGTGCTATGTTCAATAAAGTCAGTCATGACAACGATCTGCCCATTCCCTGTCTAATAGGGGAATGGCAACGCAGCGCTGCGGCATGGCTGTTCACCACAGGTGCTTCACTGCGGCGGCTATTAAGGCCGCCGCTTTACGAACTGAAACGACACTTTAGCCATAGAGACAGGAGCAACGGCTGTCGCTGCAAAATGGCTGTGCGGTATTCTGGGTCCGTAGTGACGCAGCACAATGAAAATGCACCAGTGTATCTGCGTGCGCGAAGCCTCCGCGATGCATTGCGAACACGAGCGTGCTGCCCAGCGACACAGTTCGTCGCTTGTCACCGCTTGCCCATTGAAGGTGCCTCCGTGCGCATGTGCGCAGAATTTGAGTGTGTTGTTCACTCAAATGTGCTTGCCGATTGCCTCTGCTGCTGAGCTAACAGCGATCGCAGATGGATATCGTAACGACAGCGCAGCAATCGCATTTTGGTGGATGAGGGCTCTGTGTGCAGTTAGGAAATTAGACTTCGAACGCAGGAAGGTGTTGCAATTGTTTAGTGTGCCGGCCGTGCTTGTGATGACAAAATGCCATTGCACTGGGTGTGTTTGCGCTGACCGCTGACCGTGTTTGCTGCACTATATCACTGACAGATCAGCCATCTCAAATGACAGCTGCGATACGTAGTCGTTGGAAAACACTACGCACTGCTCAGGATCGTCGTCCACCGCGGCGCATCGACGCCTTGCAAGCAGCTACAGTGACGTGCGGATAATTATTTGCTGTGCGCTACGTAGCCACAACGCAGGCAATGAACCGTGTTGTGGGGTCATCACAGCCCAAGAAGACATATGCATAAGGCAGCGAAAGTCGACGCTTTTTTTATATAGTGGTGCTGAGTACATCACCGATGACAGTGCGTTGAGCGTGTTTTATTTCGCCGGTCAAGATTGTTAATGCCTCTCAGTTCCGCACCACGTCGCTGCAGTGGCGCACCGACGGGGGGGGATTTGGGGGTTGTAACCCCCCCCCCTGAGGCCGAGTTAACCCCCCCATTTTGTTTAACCCCTTTTCTTTCCTTGCGCCTTTGAGTACTGCAACTAAGATGTAAGACACGCAGTCGTCTGCACACTCGCAAACTGGCGCAAAAAGCGCATTTTTTGACAATTTCCCGTGAAGAAATTGAAATTAGTGCTGTTTAGATGGTATCGGCAAACTGTCAACCCCCCCTGGCAGAGATCCTGGGTGCGCTACTGCGTCGCTGTTGTCGAAAAATAAGTTGGGCGTGGCCCAACCGTGGTGGGCGCGCACAAGAGTTACATGCCTCGCTCGGGGCGTGACCTATGGTTTTGATTGACACGCGAACTCGGGCCAAACTCGTACATCGCGAAACCCCCCTCGAGTTAAACTCGGGAGCATGGCGGCGGCAGCAGCAGCCTGTGTCATCGCATCCAGCGGCGGCAAGCGTCAATATGACCATCTAGACCCGTTCATCTACATGACCGACGTAGAGTTTCAGCGTCGTTTTTGCCTTTCCAAAATGTCAGTGCGCTGGCTGTGTGACGAGTTAGGCGAGCGCCCTTGTCTGCGGAGACTGCGTGGCGGGCATATTATGCTTTCCGAGCACAGACTGATGTGACTAGGCTGCGGAGGAAAAGTTCTTGCGATCGCTTCGGCTCTCTCCTGTTTCAAGCGCTGCTCGTCCACCGCGCCCTAGCCCCAGGCCAGGTCCGGCGTCGTCATCGGAGTACTGGGGCACCTATGAGCACCTGGGGTTCAACCCGGGCCAACCAACCTGCGTAGGCGAAGTGGTCACATTATATTGGAAGACTCAGAATGGAAGCCGGGCTGCCTTCCGATGCAACAGGTGCCGAAATCAGTTTTCGCAGTTACACGGTAAAGCTGCACTGCACGGTCAGAGAGGCGAAGGACGTTACTTCGCCAACACGGACCGCCTCGGCCATCCGAACGACCACCTCTCCAGGCGGCAAATGATTTGGCTCACGTACTGCGTGAGCAAAAGCGTAGACATATGGCTGTTGAAGGAGATGACCGGCGACTTGTTTCCTCTATAGGAGCACACCATCGCCGACAGGACGAACTACCCCCGTAAGGTCGCGAGGGACGAGCTGCTGGCGCGACCTCCATTTGGTACCCCGGGTAGATAGCGCAAATTGATGAGTGCCTTCTTCGCGGCGAGAAAAAGTATACAATCGAGGCCGCCTAATGACGGGCGACAACTTTCCGCCAGCCGCCAAAATTACGGTGGTGTTAAAGTTGGGGGCCCATGGGTCTTCGGCATGTTCTGCGCGACCAGAGGGGTGTTGCGACTTTCAAAGTCTACCGACGAAAGGCGGCGACGCTAGGCGCCATTATTGCAGCCAATGTTCAACCGGGGACCATTATTCATAGTGACGAATTGGCCGCATACAAATGTATCCCAAATTTAGTGGATGCTAACGGGGCTATGCCTCAATCCGCATTGGTAGACAGTCAACCAAAGCGTGCACTTTGTGGACCCCATCACGGGCGTTCACACGCAAAAAAAAGAAAGTTATTGTCAAAAAGTGGAGCGCTCCCTCGTCAGCGATGGGTACAGGGTAACTGCACCGATGCTGGAGTCCCACCTGGGATGCATGTGGTGGCAGTCAACATCCACGTGCGCTGCAAATACCCTTTCGTGCGTTTGTTAGAAGCCACGGATCGCTCGGGCTAGCCACTACAAAGACTCTTTCCTGCGGTTGTTAGAAGCCATCGCTCGACGCTTGCCAGTATGGAGGTGTATCGCAAAGTAAAAGAAAATAAAGCGTAGTTTTCTGACCCTTGTATGTGTGCTTTCCGGCATTCCTGTGTGCTTACACGGTAAGCGCGCGGCAAACCACTTATGCGCTACCCGACGCTAACTTCGTCTTGTAGCTGGATGCGCGCGCTACTCGCAGCTTTTCTTTAGCGCGAGCAACGAGCGATCTGTTAAAAGCCCAGTGTGAAAACCAGGCGCACACCAACCTCTGCTCGGAAATGGGAGCGCAAGCACGTAGCGAGCCGCACCAATCCAATCTAGAGCAAAGGAGCAACGAGCGATCTGTTGGAAACCCAGTGAGAAAAGCAAGCGCACACCAATCGGTGCTCGGAAATGCTAGAGCAAGCACGTATCGAGCCGTGCCAATCGAATCCAGAAAAAAAAGAGGGGGGCGAGCGTCCCCTCGTGGCATAACGCGAAATGTATTTAAATACAAATTAGTCTAATACACATTCCGTGTACATCGTGGAAACATTAAAATGCTTACAACCCACGTTAATGTGACTAATATTATTGTACTAAATGAATTTATTTTATAACTTGCTTGTGCCTGTATTGCACTCGGTGGAACGACAAACAAGTGAAAGAAGGCACGACCATGCACCGACCGTATGATCACGTGAGCCCCAGTTTGTCGACCGCCCATATGGCAACGCCCAAGGGATAATAGCCACCCAGAGTGAATCTAGATAAACCAATGAAATTGGAGGTGTGCCGATGGACAAACTTCGTCTTGTTACCATTTGTTCTTTGATCTTGGGGCGTCGCCAGAGCTCGTGAAGATCCCGAGTTTCGCCAAACTCGGGGCATCCTGCATAGCACCCCAGGACTTGGCAATGCCCGCCATATGCACTCCAACCCAATTTTATTCTTCAGTAAATTTCCTTATCCTGACCAGGGTCCCTCGTGGGTAATTAAGCTAGATAAACGTACTCCTTTACGGACTCTAGATGCTGACTGGCGATGGTGAGTTCTTGATCCCTCGCCAGGCTATTGAACATTACCTTTGTTTTCTGCATATTAATTTTCAAACCGACTCTTACACACATCTTTCTACTTATTAGAAAGGTATAATTTCTTCAGAATGATGGTGAAGATTGAAAAACAAATGACTGTACAAGAAACTTCATTTATATCGTATATGGAAGTCCCAAAAAGGATTACTCGAGGGGAGAGGGGCTGCCGAAGTGTTTATCAAGCATAGACAATGTTGACGAAGTCTCTTGGTTACACCAAGACGAGGCCAGGTTTTGTACAGCATGTCAAAGGTGCTTGACATTGGAGTTGCGTTGCACAGTCACTGATACCTGTCTGTAGAATCTGCATACATGTTTGTTTGTTTAAAGTTGGGCATTACGTGCCTTTTGATATTGTAAAAAGTGAAAACAAAAAACGGAAGCGAATTTAACATTACCCTGGACAAGATATGCGCGAGCCACAGCCCTGGTGGTGGTGTTCCTGTCCACTTTCGTCTAGCGCGATCAGTGGTGTCTAGCATCTGCAATGTCTTTATGGTGTGAAAACACTGCTTGGAAAAGGACGATGCTGATGTGTACAACACGCCATGCATTCCCCTATAGCATCGATTTTATGAACGCTAAGGAACTTTTGTTCTTCAACTTTCATTATGTATTTATTAGCCGTATAAACTTGTAAATGTAGGCATACTAAGTTAGCAAGTATGGTGTCACGCACGCATAAGCAAACATGAACATGTCTCAATGGACGAACCTGGAGACTCGCTGCCGAAACGCTGGAGTGAGGGAGCGCGGCCGTCAGTGAATTGACCTTCATCCTGGCCCTCGCATCAGCGCGAACTATAGGCTGCGAAAACACAGCACACGGTGGACTCTGTTTCCGTCACAGATGGCTTTCAAGATAGGAAAATTCAGAAAATGAAGCCAACCATCTAGTACTGCTGAAGCTCGGCTTACGCGATATTGTGGTTTATTTTAACGCTTAAACTTCATAACAAAAATCGCCTCTACTTGTAATGTGATAAAACACTCCATCTTGTTTGCGCAGCTATTTCATTCGTAAGCTCCAGTGTGAGCGACTGGGCGTCACGCAGTATGTTGAGCCAATGTCAGAGTGCCAACAAGAAAAACATGCTGCCACGTCAACGTTAACGAGAACGAGCGCTTGCACCACGGAAACGAACGTGATCGAACCCACTAAAGCATTAGGTTCGCAATTGCGCAATATCGCGCCATGCATCTTCTGAGAATAGGCGACAATGGTAGGTCCACACGTAATGTCCATTGATTCGGTAAACTGGAGACGCTATAGCGGGTGGTAATTATCGAAACTCGATCCGCTGAAGCCGGACGTGTTCATGCGTGCAAGTTCCACATTGGAGCTGAGTCATAACAATGGCAGAAACAACTGTTTACAAGCGGAAAACAAGCCGGCTACAGCGGTGGACATGGTCAATTTTGTTTAGATCCGGGTCACGTAGTCTCGTAGGCTGCACTAATATTAGTGCGTGTTCGTGTGCACATCGAAAGTAATTGGGGGAGAATACGGCAAGCTACGCTGCCACATGAAAACGTAGAAAATAAAACAAAGAAAAAGCGCCGCTGCGCTTATGTAAGATACTCAGCGATGAATATCCTTCAAAGAATGAAGTGAAACGCTTGAAGTACTTGCTGCAAGATCTGCGTGAGCCTTGAAAGGGCATCGAATGGACACGGTTGCATATTCTGTTGGTGTGTGTTAAATTCTTTCTGGTGTGTAAAGTGTTTCACTCCAAAATCAATGCCCTTCAATAGGCTTTTGAGATAATTAAACAAATGAACAAATTAAAAAGAATATAGTCAAGATAAATAAATACATAAATAAAAAATGTGTAAAATTGCGTTGTAACTATCGACGATGATTGCCAATTAAGTGAACAGCCAATCGGTTCTCAAATGCATACGGCTTTAATAAAGGAATTGTGTGCTTGAAGGCATATATTTGTTGCAATAACAATATTTGGGATAGCGTTCATTGATTCACTGCATAATTCAGTTTAAAACAGAGTCGTTAAACAGCATATATGCAGCGATAGTAAAAGTTGCAGAAGCTCAGGTTGACTATTTTGTGTGAGAACATTCACACCATTCACACCATAACCCCCATTGAAGAATAGCCTCAAGTTTAGCAATGATAGGCCTGTTGGGCTGCCCAAGCGCAAAGCACCAAAACTCTTGCAAAGAAAATGAGACTTAAAAATTGTTGCTTCTATGCATCTATATATATGTCTGTCTGTCTTTGATTAATTTCTAGATATAATCATTTATCAATCCTTTGTCTACCTACCTACTTCATCAGCGGCATTTCTTTATTTCCACTGCAGGAAAAGGCCTCTCCAAGCTAGCTTGAATTATCAACGTCTTACGCTAGCTGATTGCAACTTGTGCTGCAAATTTCCTTATTTCATCATCCTATCTAATTTTCTGCCGTCCTCGACTGCGTTTCCCTTCCCTTGGTACCCATTCTATAACTCTAATGGACCACCGGTTGTCCCACCGGCCTGCACAGCTCCATTTTTTTTCTCTTAATGTACATTAGAATATCTGCTATCCCAGTTTGCTCTCTGATCCACGCCTGTCTCATCATGTCCCTTAACGTTACTCCTAGAATTTATCGGTCCATCGCTCTTTGCACGGCCTTAACGTGTTCTCGAGCTTCTTTGTTAACGTCCAAGTTCGTGCTCCTCACGTTTTACGTTAGCACCAGGAGAATCCAATCATAGAGAAAGGAATTCAACAAGAGGGGACACTCCCATAGGGCCCAGCGGCCGAATTTACTGCAGCGTGCCAAGCGGTCGGTGTCAATCACTTACATCACTTCCGGTTTCGGTTTTGGGCGCGCGTATTTTGAACGCAAGCTAGCATGCCGGCTACGCCCCCCCTCCCCCTTTTTTTAATTTTTTTGCTCTTCGTGCAGAATCGGTTTATTATTTAGTAAAAATGATTGCGAACGATCTCGTAAAGTCCCATCGAATCTGTGCCACGTGCTATTTCACAAAGTAGACGCAAAACCTTTTGTGCAATGAGGAAATATTTATTTTGCTCTATATGAAAGCTTGTTCTGCGCTTTTTGTGCGTTCATCCAACGTTGTGACACCAGCAGGTAAGGCAGTAGTTCCTGTATGAAGCTCCACCGGACAGCACCAGCTGAAAAAAAAGTAAATTACAAGCATGTTACATTTGCAAGCACGTAACAGCATGTTACAAGCATGAGTCATTTTGGTATTTAGACATAGGAATACTGCGTGTAGAGGCGAAACGTGCGAAAGCGGTGAATGGGCGACATTACAAACAAAAGCAATTCGCTTTTACATACATGGCGTAGAAAATACCTGACTCATCCCAAACATATATGAAAACATCTGATTTCCAAGCGTTCCCTCATTTCCGGGCATTATTTCTTGCACAAGTACACGAGCGACTTCGCGTTTCCGAAACTTGGCCTCGGGTGACGCGACGGTGCGCTACATACATAGAGACGGACGCAACAGGCACTCAAGACAAATGCGTGGGTGCAATGCCTTTTTTCAGTCCTTTAGAAGACGTAATTTTCGAATTACAAGTTTCTGATATGTTCGTCGTTCGCGCGTTCTGCCAGCGCCAGCAGCACACCCCATGTTATCACTCTTGGCAATCGCCCATCGCGTTTTGAACAGGCGTGAGTACCGAAAGAAGGTATATGTTGTTGCGGAGCCATAAAAAACGTCACAGACTTGTCCCTCTAAGATTCATTACACGCCAAACGAACTTTATCACCACGGCCGAGCTGCTTATTGCTAACTGCGTCACAGCGCGCTGTGCGGCCAGCGTGCCTCAAAAGTACTCCAGAATGTAACGAAATTACTTTTCAGTAATATCTGGCGTCAGAGAAAGCTGCACAAACTTCTAGCAAGATGCACTAGACTACACACCACGGCTGAGTTCTCGCTAACTGCGACACGGCGCCCTGTGCGGCCAGTGTGGCTGAAAAACCCAAATAAGTTACAATAGTCCCATAGGAAACGTCGGAAACATGTTTCAGCACGATTAATTAACTCAAATTAACTGCGCCAGGATGGCCGAGCTGTTTTTCGCTAACTGCGTCTTAAGTCTCGGTCCCGTACCGTAAGCCTAATCGTCGTAGACTGTGAAACAAGATTTCTCACCTTGCCGTAGTCCAATAGTGCAGTGGTGTCTTGTCCCAGTGCAGAAGGAACTCAAGAATACGCCGGGAGCCCAATAAACCAGGTTACATTTAAAAAAGAAAAAAAGGAGACAGACGGGTCGCCGCGCGCGAGCGCTCAAACGCGCGCGCAGCCATCCTCGCTGGCTTCGGGGGAGTGTCTGGCGGATGACGCATGTATGTGGTGCATCATTTACCTGTGACTAGGTAAGGCAAGGAAAATAAGTCGCAAAGCTTAAGTTCATTTATACGCAATACGTTTTAGTTTTCGCGACAAAGAATTAAAAAAAATAAATCAATGCCTGTTAACTTAAGTTCACTTTCTTTTTTTTCGATGCTCGCGGCAGCTGATGTTCGGTGTCAAAAGTATAGCGTGACGTATGCTGACGTGTTTCCTGTTGCCAGTTTTTGCCGAGTGTCCCCTCTTGTAGAATTTCTTTCTCTATGATCCAATGCTTGAACACTTTCCATTTCAACGACAGTGTTAAGCTCCCAGTCAAGATATGGTAACGCCTGCCGTATGCACTACAACCGATTTTCGCTCCTCGGTAGCTTTCCTTCTCATGATCAGGGTCTCATATAAGTAATTGACATAGACAAACGCACTCCAGGTCAATTACTCACAGGAGACCCTGATCCTGATCAGAGGATTATCAGGAGACACTGATATACATTTTATAGGTGAGGGAACACGAAAATTTTCAAATACGAATCGTACCCAAATAGTACCAAATATCAAATCGAATACCCAACAGTCGAACGCCAACGCATATACGTATACAGCATAAATGTTTATTTCTGTATAAGTAGGTAACCCAAAGGTACTGACTAGTCATAAAGAATAGCTAGCTATCGGTGACGAGAAGTTCGCAAGCACAGGATCACTAATTGTTATTAATAAATTGCTCGAACAGCCTTTCATCATCTAGAGCCTGGTCGCAAAGAAGCTTTCCAAAAATGTGTGGCTGCTTTATAGAAAGGAGCTTTAAAAAAGGCAAGATAAATGGTTGGCGAAAATACATCAGAATTTCTGAAAAACTAAAAAAATGAAAGTAGCTCAAGGGCCTGTCTGGCCGTAAACACATGTAGAAAGGACCGTTGCAAGGAAAACATCACTGGTTCTAGAGTAAAAGAAGAAACTGTTGCACTAGACAGCCAGGACACTACATGACTGACTACAAGCCAAACTCTCAGGTTGTCTTGTGGGATACCACAGCGAAACCAAAAACAATACTTGCATAACTCATTTTGTTTTTGTATTCCTTCAGAACTTGAGTCGTTGTTTCACTTCCGATAGTTTGCGATACTTGTTTAGCAGACGAAGACCGGTAACAGGAGTTTAACAGTCAGTTGTAACAAAATATTTGGTCAATTCCGAATATTCCAAAATACAGAATAATGTCTTTTCGAATACTTTATGAATATTTAATGTGTTATGTTAGCTTCCTAATGGACACTTCTAATATTTGCCGAGACCAAATATATATACAAATCTATGTGTTAGAGCAATGCGTGCAATGCTCTGCTCTCTGGCTTGGGCATGTAGTCACAAACTTTATTATACGAGGTCTGTTAGAAAAGTATCCGACCTTTGGCCGAAGAACAAAAAAAAAAAACTGGCATAACTGGAGCGTTCGAAACCTCATAACCCTCAAAATAGTCTCCTTGGGACTTCACACATTTCTGAAGGTGCTGCCATTGGTGCTGCCAGTGGTGCTGCCATTGTTGGAAGCATTCCGAGAAGGCCTCTTTCGGAATGGTGTTTAGTTCAGCTGTCGTTGCAGCCATAATGTCTTCTCTTCTCTGAAATCGCGCTCCTTTCAATGGCCTCTTGATTTTGGGAAACAGCCAGAACTCACAGGCAGCCAAATCAGGATAGTAAGGAGCCTGTTGGACTGCAGGAGTCTGGTTTTTCGGCAAAAAAGTCTGAATCAAGTGCGAGGAATGTGCAGGAGCATTGTAGTGATCAATGCGCCAATTTCCTGTTGACCACAACTCCGGTCTCATGCGCCGCACAGCATCACGTAGGCGACGGAGGACATCCCTGTAATAATCTTTGGTGATTGTTTGACTCTGTGGGGCGTACTCGTGGTGTACCACACCGCGGGAGTCAAAGAAAGCAGTCAGCATCACTTGACATTGCTGCGCACTTGGCGGGCCTTCTTTGGCCTTGGTAACGTGAAATGCTTCCACTGTGACCACTGGTATTTGGTTTCCGCGTCATACCCATACACCAAAGACTCGTCGCCAGTGATTATGGTGCTCATAAAGTCACTGTTTGTGGAATCCAGCACGTCCTGTGAGACTTCAACACGAAGTTGCTTTTGCTTCACCGCGAGCAGTTTCGGCACGAATTTCGTCGCAACTCCTTTCATGGCGAAATCTTCGGTCGTAATGGAATGTGCAGAGGAAGTGCTGATTCCCACCTCTTCCGCAATTTCACGGTTAGTCACACGACGGTCCCGTATGACCACAGCGTTCACTTCGGCAATGACCTGGTTATTTCGGCATGTTGATGGCCAACCGGAGCGTGCCTCGGTCTCCACCGACGTGCGGCCGTCTTTAGATCGGTTGCACCACTCCTTAATCGGTGCCCTGCTCATAGCATCCTCACCGAAAGCCGTCTGAATATTCCGAATGGTTTACACTTGGCTGTCGCCCAGTACCTGACAAAGTTTGATGCAGTAGCGCTGCTCCAGTCGCTACACCGTTTTCTTTGCAATAAAGAAACCGACAAGAGCACTGCGCACTTCCTCTCTCAAACGCGGCGTCCCAGCGACTGACGGTATCGGCAGGCGGGGAAAAATTCACGCGTGCGCACACATGTTCAAGATCGGCTGATGCAAGCGCGCTTGTTCATATCCATCATGTGCTCGCAAAAAAATAAGGTCGGCTACTTTTCTAACAGACCTCGTATAGGGAAATCTGGCGCCGCTATCTTTCCATTATCATGGGAATCATACTCCCTACACCAATTTGCATACGATACGGCACAAATTTGTTAAGAAAGCACTTTGCAGCTTAAGTTATTGTAATATTTTTGTAATACTTAAATATTTTTGTGGTTCATTCGTGTTTTTGGTCTAACCACTCAATGTTTCCTTGACGTGAAGGCGCTATGTCATTAACTAGTATATAGTCCTGCCTGTTTTTCAAATATGTACTAATGAGCCTAAAGAGTGCGCCACGAATACAATATTTCTCAGGTTTCTCCAGTAATATAGCATGACTCACCAAATCACAAGCCTTAGTGAAGTATCGTTCAATACAAATCTCCGTTGATTACATTACAAGTCTCGTTCATTACAGTCTCGTTCATTGCATAACGAGGGCTGGAATCCGGCAACGTTGATGCCTTCGGGTAGCATATGTGGGTTTATTGACCAGTTGCCTTCCCCCAAAAGGATCACGTACTCGGGAGCCTGCCGCAGAAAGGGTGTTCCACATCCGCCGCCTAGGTTGTGGGCGATGGCGCTGGCTAACACTCCAACGGTTAGTTCTAGTTGTATAACAGAAATACCCCCAGAGAGTGGATGGGAAAACGGTGCCGCGGTAGCTCAATGGTAAGAGCATCGCACGCATAATGAGAAGACATGGGACCGTTCCCCACCCGTGGACAGTTGTTTTTTCATCCATTTTCATTTCAAATAATTTATCATTTCTTTAATTCAATTAGTAAGTACAAGTAATTTTCCGTATGTTGTCCTTGGTGTCATTGTTTGTTGGATTCGTATGATATGATTAATAAAAATCGGGCCCCTCGATTCCGTTTCGTCTCGTTCATATATATATATATAAAGCCCCAGGAAATGGTGATAGTCTTATAGACAGATAAGCTATCGCTGTCACGCTCGGTAATATTTTCCTTTCCGGTTCCTTTAAAGATGAGCCCAGATTAAATATTTCTCTTTGTCGACCAGTGACTGCCATGGAGCCATAGCACTAACCACAATTTTTATTCGCCCTCATGTGCACCTCCACTAAACCGTTCCCTGAACCGCCTACCCCCAAGCAAACATAAGAACGTTCTTATCGCAATTCACCTGTACTGCATGTCTGGATACAGTCCACCGTAACTGCTTAAAATTATATTTTTTCGTACCACTCAACTGAAACAAAATATTTTGGTGTCATAACTATCTATTTAGTATACGTAGAAGTTAGTAGCAGCACTTGTCAAGGTAAAGTTTCAAATCACCTAAGAACCACTAGAAAATACTGTCTTCATTTGAATAAAGTAGCAGAAGATAAACCGAAATACGCCAGTTAGCATTGATGAAGTCAGAATATGATTTAGATACGCTATAAAACTGTTTCCACTTGCTATTTACCTATAAACGCAGCATGCATGCGTCATATACCCAAGTGTTTTACAGTGCAGAACGCCCGCGAAATATTTCAGTGGACACCTATCAGCGTCGCATTTCTCATTGATGTTAAGTTCAGATGAAGCACAGAGCTGCTTACAAAACATATCGGAGTATCGGAGTCCAAATACGCTAAACTCTCCAGCAAGTACTAACAGGTCAAGTAAACATTACTATGGCGTGACTTGCGCCCAGCTCTTTCTCCTGAACTTCTGGCGGCCGGACGCCTTTTATCCAGGGTGACGCGACGAGGACACGAGATATATGCGGCCGAGATACACATCCCGGCCAGCAGCGAGATTGGCGCAACCACGCTCCCAACTCGAATCCCTCATGGTCCAGGCACCAATCACTTTTGCTAGCAGCTGCCATTGTTCTAGCTTATTTTTATTTTTTGCTTTCCGTGCGTTGTTCCAGTTGCTTCCATGATCCAGCTGCTTGTTCGGTGCCAGTTCTTCCAATTTATTCTAGTTTTCCTTTCCCCCATCATGTCTAATAATGTCTGTAGTGTTTCATTAGCACCGTAAATCTGTCGCTTGATGTTTGTGTTATGTCCACAATGTTTGTTTCATCTGAGCAGCACGGCTATTTGCGCCACATTTGCACATGTATTCTAGGTGGCGCCTACATTCGTTGCTCTTTGCACTCTCCTTTGACTCCAGCGTGGCAACCTTGATTGAGCAACACTATTCCAATATCGTTTGCGAGGAACTCATCGCTGCAATTTTATGTTTGTAAACTCTACTTCAAGGGGCTTTTTTTCTCACTCTTATGCCGAAAGCTTGTTCATTTCAGTGGCGCCAACGAGCTCTCACTTTCTTTTTTTTTCTTATTTGTATTTGCCTTTGTCTTTTTCGGTAAGCCTTGAATTAATTCTGACCGAGCAGGATAAATACTTTTTTTTTGCAAGCTTCCCAGCTCCTCCGGTCTTTTTAGTGCCGCGTTCCGCTCCTTTCGCTTCTGCTGATCTAAGTTAAACTCAACTGAGCAGATAATCATGGCTCGCGCGATCTGGCTTGGCAGTGTTTGGCGATCCGTGGAGCAATCATTACAGGACCCACTACCTCGGATCACTGCTTAACTTGTTTAAGTCAGGAGGATGATTTCCAGCTTTCAGTATGGGGCGCTGGCTCGCAGACCAGAAAGAGAAAAGAGGCAGGCATAGGAAGCCCTGCGCTAGACAAAAATAACCAGTGACCACGCAGACGGCAGTAATGCACAAAAAAAAAACAGAGAAATAAATACGAGTTCTCATCAAAGCATTATCAGCTTGGCAATGGGATGATTCGCATGGGACCCAGCGTTTCATTACGAAGGAATACTGCTTCGCAGACAGTATTTTACTCGATATGTGTACACGTAGACAAAAACATATGCATGGATGAATGTATACGTACGTAATTGCACAAGCAAAATATAGATAGTTAAGCAAGCCTTGTACGATTGCATATCAAATAATTAATCAAGCTCGCTTTCCTCTAAAATTGTCCTGCGATTCTCGTTTCACTCTACAATAAAAAAATGAAATTAGATTGCGGGTTTTAACGTGCTAAAACTGCACATTGAGTTATGAGTGATGTCGTATAAGAGAGGGGTACAACAAACTCAGCTAGGTTTTTACACATTATCCGCAATTTTTGTTGCGATGTGCACAGCGCGGAAAACAGACAAAGACAAAAAGGAAAGACGGGAGAAGCTGTGACTTCCAATGAACTTTTACACAAAGAACACACATACATACCCCCGCACACGTGATCCCAACAAAAGTGCCGATGCATAATGGCTAAACGAAAACGTATTTAATTTTTGGAAAAAGCGCAAGCCTAGGCGGCACCCCGCGCATCTTTCGTTTCGTTTAAAAAAAATAAGAAATCCCTAACGAAGTAAGTTCATTGATCACACAGAAAACAGAGAAAAATAAATAAAGGTTATTAGGGTATCTGTAAGGTAGGCAGATTCGCCTAAAATTATCGGTCGATCAATTGGTTAACCCGACGGAAATGTCGTATTAACCTTTTGCACTCCCGTACGAAAGTATTGGTCGCTCCAATGCGCCGAAGACCTTCGCGCTCCAACTCTGCAGCCTTTTCCACTCGACCTTTGGTGCCTCCTTTAGCCGGTAGCGCCGCTTTGCCTCAGCCTCTGCTCGTCGTGATTCGGCATCTGCATGATGCTTAGTCCGTTTTGCCTCGGATTCTGCCTGACGCATAGCAGGGTGCAACTGACGCTGAGCCTGCTTCGCTTCAGCCTGCCTAGCTCAGTGACGTTGGTGTCTCTGTTCTTACTTTGCAGCGCGCTTGCGTCGCAGCGCTTCAACTGCTGCATCGAAACCAGCCTTACAGCCTTCCTCTGATTCGGCCTGTCGTCGTCGACGCATCTCCTCGGCCTTCTTTCGGCGACGTTTCTCAGCACGACTTGCCATGCATCTCGTTGACAAGTACCGCATAGATTTTACACTCTACTCACACAACCACTTTCACAGGAAATGTCTGAACCTGTCAAACACCATGGGATATCTGCGAAGTAAAGCGCAGTGCGCCACCGCGCAATTCCCTCCTCTCCCCCGTCGGTCTGCTAGCTGTGACGACGCCTCCTAGATTGCCTGTGAGCGCCGAAGTGCTACGTCACGCGCCACGTCTATTCCTATTGGCTCCTAAGATGCGACGTTGCACAACACTCTCCCTCCTTTACACACTCTTTCTCACTCCCTCGTGCCACCTTTCCACTTTCGATGTCCCACAATTTCGTTTTTCTCTCCACTGTTTCCTCCTCTCCCATGCCACTTTGTAATCACGGCACGTCGCCGGGTTTTCCTTCGCATGAGCGTTCTAATGCTGACGCATTGAAATGCATGTCGCTGGTCATTCACGCTCTAATGTTTAAACGTGAGCAAATGATTTATCAGGGATCGTACAAAATAAGGCGTGATTCGCATCCCAGCACATATTCAACGCACATGTCGGAATTCGTTTTCAAATAATTAATTTAATATCGTAGTTTCCTCATAGTATGGTTTTGTCAAAGTTCGTGAAAGTTGAACCTTGTTCGTTATAGCGGAGAGGATCCAGGTTGCAGTGCAGGTTGATTACTGTGTCGGAATTGCTCCCCTCAGTCATTTTGCGAGCTCGTCCTCCCCTGTAGTTGTCTTCTTTTTTGTTTGTCGACACGGTTTGTCGCATGCACAATTATGTGTGAGTAGCTCACTTGATGTAAGCACTAAGACGCACTAAGGATGTATGCACTAAGAACCGACCGCTACGCGGCGCTCCGCGGCACTCCGCAATAAACTCCGCAACACGGCCAACGACCACCGTTTCGCGTCGGCACCCGGCACCGCGGCTTCCGCCGCGGCACCGGGGTACAACCGACCGTGCCGCCAAACAGAGAGTAAAAAAAGAAAATGGTGATACGTCATCGGAGGCGAGGCCCCGCTCCTGCACGGATTTGTTGTGAAAATAGTCGCACCCTTGTACTAACGGCGTCAAATGAAACGCGAACAGATTATCGCGTGGCCGAAGCATAACTGGAGGTATAGTACGCGCCGTCCTATCCTCACCAATGACAGGCGCGCACATCCGGTTTGACCACACTGCGAGGTGATGCTGCCTCTTTTCGCTTCTGTTCTGGTTCTCTTTTACTTGAAAGTAAGTCAAAATCGAAGAATACAGATACTTAAATATCGCAGCATAGGGCAAGTATTATCGCACAGTGCTGCGAAACCGTAAGTGCTGTCGGTCTCAAGTGAAACGCGAACAGCGGTGCGCGTGGTACGGTTCGCGCCATCATCGTACTGCGCCAGTATCTTTTCTTGCTTTGAATTAACAGAGAACATATCGGAAACGAAAAGGGGGAGCATATCGTCGCATTGCGGTCAACCGCATGTACAGCGGTGAGCACTGTTAGGGTGAACACGCGAGCGCGTGGCCGACGGCACTATCAGCGCCGCGTAACAGCCATCGTTGGAAACATTGCACATGCGCAGCATGTGCTTTGCGAAACACTCTTTCCACCGCGCGCATCACGTCATCGATACGCTTGTTCGTTCGTCTGCTAGCCGCATTTTTTGTATCGCTGAGCTGATACCTTTCTGCATTTCAAGGTCCATCTGGATTGAAGATTGTCGCGTGAAGGAAAAAAGTGAGTGTAAGAGGGATAATTAGTTAAACTTTTATTCAAGAAAAGTGCACTTTGCAATTCAAGTTAAACAAGACCATGAGAACAAATATAAAAACATGAGCAAATCTAATAGCGAGTCTGTGGACCACTTACAGCAACGACTGCAGCTATTCTGGACGGTAACGAGTCGTAAAGTGATCGAACATATTCCCGAATCGCTTTCAGCCTTTCCCACTCGTTGCTGACTTGCGCCCACAACTGGTCCGAAGTCGCGGAATAAAGGGGCTTCCTTGCCAAAGAAGCCTTCAGACGGCCCCACACGTTTTCTATCACATTCAGGTCCGCTCCTTTCGGAGGCCATTCCAGTAGCTGCATGTGCTGCTCCGCCTGGAACTCCTTGACAGCCCGCGCCGTGTGTATCGGTGACCGGTCCTGTTGGAACAGGTAATCACCGTCTGGGAATAAACTGCTCGCATATGGCAACAGCACATTGTTCAAAATGTTGCAGTATTGTTCCGACGATAAGTGTCCACGTATACGTTGCAGGGGCCCTAAACCAACATATCTTGAAACAGCACCCCACACGTTCACACTCGATCTCCCACTGGCAGAAACACCTTGCACGTTGTCCGGGTCGTTCCTGCGTGGCATTGTGACGTTAACTAAAACAATTGCTTTTCAAAGCAGGAAGTTTGCCTCACCGTGTGCCTGGTAGTCTCCAAACACGCAATCTTTGGTCTTGTCGCGTCGAAAACGTCGACTCATCCGAAAAGATGACGCGACCCCACTCTTCTGATGTCCATGCTTCGTGCAGCTCAGCGAACTGCCGTCGTGCGTCCTTGTTTGCCGCCGTTAGTAGTGGCTTCTGCGCTGCGACGCGACTGCGAAGGCCCGCAGTACGCAGGCGACGTCGAACAGTGGTGTCCGAAACGTCCAAATCCAAGTCCTCGCGTATTGCTGGGGCTGGCAAGAAAGGGTTACGAACAGCAGCTGCAACTATGAGGGCGTCTTCATCGTCTGTGGTAGCTTTAGGGCGGGCGCGCGGGGTGCATCCTGAATGCGACCTTCATACTTGTAGGCTTGAATTATCCTGTTCAGTCTTCAGGGGCCTATTAACTAAAGCGCCAATATACCGCTGGGAATAACCTTTCAGGGAAAGATCGACAATTGAGCGCCGTTCATCATCGGGAACCCTAGCCATAATACGATCTGGCGACAGAATGAACGGCTGCGAAAGATGTTTGGTTGTTTTATATACGGCGTTGCATGCACAACAACTTTGAAGGGAACGAATAGACACGCCCCCATAGATATACAAGTTTTTTGTCTTGTTCTGTTCAAGCACAGATGTTTAAAGAAATCTTAAAATGCAGGATGCATGGGCTTAGAAAACAAAAATGCGGCTAGCAGACGACGAACAAGTGCATTCATGACGTCATGCGCGCGGTGGAACAATTATTTCGCGGAAGGCGTGATGCGCATGCGCAATGTTTCCAGTGATGACCGTAACGGGGCGCTGACAGTGCCGTCGGCCACGCGCTCGCGTGTTCACCCTAACAGTGCTCACCGCTGG